>NW_004955447.1:1531270-1641541 GCF_000276665.1 Chinchilla lanigera | reverse complement strand
GTGCCACTAAGCTATATCACCACCCTAATCTGTGTATTCTACTATGTAAATTATGCTTCAGTTTAAAATCCCAAATCTCACCCCCAAATGCCAGAGCTTTTATATAACTTTTGAATAACTTATAGTGTATTTGAGTGGTCAGGTTAGATTTGCTAGGTGGGGGCTGGGAGAGTAATAAATAAAAACTACTTTCCTTTGCCTTTACAGTGAACTCTGGCCCTCCAAAATTTATGATCTTTCAGACCAGAAGGATGGTCGAAATATCCTAACATGTTTCTGAAACTACTTTATATGATCAGCTTTTGCCTTGTAATCTGAACTGCCAGTGTCAACATTACTTGTACTAAATTTAAGAAATGAGAGTTTCTTCCAGTATTGAGGCCCCAGGAAGCACCTTTTTCTCCTGTAATTCCAGATCCTTCCAAACAGAATTAACCCTGAGTAGATGTATTTGTTAAAACATGTATACTTATAATCTGTGTATTTTGCTATGTAAATTATACCTCCATTTAAAATACACCCCCAATCACACCCCAAAATCCCACAACTTCCAATTCCAAATAAGTATTGCCTTTCCCATATTATTGTTGGGCTTTTGCTTGTTTCTTGCAGTTGAAGGTTCATCTCAGAGACTGGCAGTAGATCATGGAGCTATTCCAGGGGGTCTCTACAGCCAACAGGCCTTCTAGAACAAAAAGCAGCAGTAACCAAGTTATTTAGGCATTATATTAAGCACTTTTATGGCTTAGCTTATTTAATTCCTATAACGAACCAATAAAGTTGTAGATGACTCTTTTGCAGGTGTCCTTAAAGCTAATAAAGATAATTATCTGTAAATTGCAAATAATGGTGCTGAAATTCCAACCCAGATATGCTGACCATAGTAACTATGCTTCTAATGCCTGTACTGTGTTTTCTCCCTAAACGAATCCCTGCCATGTATTTCTTCTGCAAACCATTGAGTGCAACTAATTTTAACTTAGTTCTGAAAGGTGCCACAGCAAGTCTTCTATTCCTTGGTGTGTACTTCCCGAGAAAGCTAATCCAAACAGCATCTGGCCCTCCATGATGGAGAGGAACTCCTAGCCAAAAGAACCACATTAGTTTCTGCTGCTTGTTAATAGCTAAGACTCCTGACCCCTGGTAATAGGCAAGAATGAAAGGCCTCTTCTTTAGCATATCCACAGTGCCAAGTGACTTCCATCCCACACTGCTGTTTCTGTTGAATCTATGGAGACAGTGGATTCACTTCTCTTTCAGATGCCTGAGAACTATGCAACTACTCAGCCCATCATTTATCTCTCTTCCTTTATCTAGTAACATTGGAAAACTGATCCATTCCATGAGGTAACTTCATAACCCCTGGATCAACTCTGATTTTATTTAGGAGCAGGCTTCCTTGTATATAACTTGGTTCTGAGATTTTGAAGACATGGATGTTGTCTGTTTTACTCACTATGATGGCCTTAGAACCAAGGAAAATACCAAGAGCTGAGTAAATTCTTGAATATTTGACAATCAAGTTATACACTGTCTTCCACACCCTCCCGGTAGGACCCTCCCGTGTCCATCAGTGCCCTGGTAGTGTGCTAGGGCCGCAGGAGAGCCACTGCAGACTACACTGCAGCCTTCGAGCAGCCCAGTGGTTCTGTGCTCCCTCAGTGAACTGTGGGTAGCCATTCTGCTCCACTTCATGGGAAACGACAGAGTTTAGTGCTATATTCCATGAAAGTCCAGAGGAGGTGCTTAAAAATTTGGAAGATGACTCAACAGTTGTCACTACACTTAAGTGGCAGACAGCAAAGCCCCACATACCTAAGGGCACAAGGTTTACTGGAGCCCTGTAACAGCCTGTGCAACACTCCCATCTTGGGAACTCAGAATACTTTAAGCACTAACTTGGAGTGAAGAAAAATACTTTTTTGCACAGTGTAGTGTAGTGGAGACATTTCTGTCTTCCCTCATTTTATGTCTCTTGATTTTGGTGTTTGCCTTGCTTAATGAACTGACACTGGTAGATGTGTGGTGTTTTCAGGTTAATTTATGGTATATTACATAGTTTATTTTTCATAATAGTATCTCCCAAGTAAAGAGAATTTGGTTCTTTGTGCAGTATGTGCATAGATTTCCTTCTTACCCTTGTCTTTCTTCATGGGCAAAGGACAATTGCTTGTGCACTATTTCAGGTATACATTATATTTGCTCTCCCCTGCACGTACATGTACATACAGGCACACACATGTGCACACACACACATAGACACACACACACCCCTTCCTGTTCTATGAAATCATGTTATGTCTGGCCAAATGATAAAGTAATACTAAAGCAATTTGTTAAATTCTGTTTGTGGTGTGACACCTTCATCGATTTGTTGATGAAACTGTTATTGTAAATTGTTTGCAAACATAGGACTCTTGACTCAGTTGAAAAATAGGCAAATGTATGTACCTGGTGATAAATAGTCCTTTGTTTCCTTTTTATCTTTTTCCAGGCAAGAAAACTGATCAGTGATTTTGCCATTATCTTGTCCATTCTCATATTTTGTGTAATAGATGCCTTGGTAGGTGTGGACACTCCAAAACTAATCGTGCCAAGCGAGTTCAAGGTAAGTGAACGCTTATCTCTCAGTTGTTCCTTGAACTCTTCAGCTTTCTTTCCCTTATCCTGTTCTAGTTTATTGTGTGTCTCTCTTAGTTAGTTTTATACAAGTATCCATCTCTCTTTTTATCAAGAGAGTTCCCTTGTTAGGCTCATACCTATATGTAGTCTAATTTCTTCACTAAGATTAAATGCAAAGACCAGGATCAAAGGCATGATTTACATTATACCAATTTTTACTTTAAAACAATATAACATTACAAAATCTTCCTTATATTCTTAAATGTTTTTAAATATCTGAAGTATACCTTATCACTGTAATCCACATAATTATTCTAGGAAAAATGCAACATAACTAACTTCACTCATTTCATAAGACTGAGGTTGAAGCTCATAAAAACTAAGTAAAATGCCTAAGATTGCTGAACCAGTGGTGGCAGGGATGAGCGCTCCAGCTCCAGTCTCTAGATTCCTGGTTCAGGGTTCTTACACGCAGCCGGACTGCCTGCCAGCCACACGCACATGCAAGGTGGATTTTAACTGTTTCAAAGAGGGTATTAGAATTATTTATTATTATTATTTATTTTAAGAATCTATTTTTATATGCAGGTATAATGGATGAAATCTACATTTCATTCATTTTGATGTTATCCGTCTTTCATTATAAGTCTTTTGCCTATTTTCTAGAACAGTTCTTACTCTCTCCACGATCAAGATCACACATGTGCTAAGATACATTAAGCGCAATGTAGCTTTAGTGTTATAACTACTCAGTGGGGAAGGGATATAGAGATATACAGATAGATATAGATATCATAGCAAATAATATCTTTGGTATTGTCTCTGCCATCAGATATTTATCAACAAGTTCTCATTCAGTGAGTCGTTATTAATTCATTGAAGCCAACATTTGTGAAGTGTTTGCGTTCAGTCAGACTTAATGAACAAGACAAAGTACCTTCTCCGTGCACCCACCACACACTGAAGGTGGTGAAAGGTGGATAGGTTCAGTGACGGGGTGAGCAGGGGAGGTGGTTGGCAGAAATACTGTCAGAAAAGAAGAGAGACTTTCTTGACAGAAAATCTGGAGAAAATAGTTTGTAGACAGAATCTATTTTAATTAATTCACTTATTTGCATTGTTTAAAATAAGGAAACATATGGGAAGTTTTTTCTGTACTAGGTGTATATAATCTATCGAGAGGAGATGGACTGAAAACTGGAAAAATTACTACGTTTTTCCATTTTCCTGATATTTCTGAAGATTGAATCAGTTCTGGATGATTTTTCATACCTAAAGCAAAAAAACCCAGAATAGTTGTTATAACATATAAAATATTTATAATTCTTCATATGCTACATTATGAATCTATCACAATTTGACAGTAGTATAAACATTTTCAGTATAACTGCTAAAATTCAGAAATGGAATTCATGATGGGCTTTAAATTTCTTGCTATTTCTTTATTGAATACTGTACTTTGGATTTTCTTCTAGATACCCCTTAAGTTTAAGTCACTTTCTTCTATCCTGAATCCTTATTTTAAATTATTCCAGTTATACAAATGGGATCTCTGTCTATTTGAGGATCCCATATTTTTTCTCTTTTCTTTTTAAATATTAGCTCAAAAATAGTGTCCTTTTGGATGATTTTTGGTGAATATTGTTTCTCCATCCTAAAACTGTTTGTATTTCCTAATATGTTGTCTCCCCAAAATAAAAGTATGTATAAGAGTACATATATTGAGTTTTCATCAAATAGCACATATTAGCTTGCTTTTGTACTGAAAAGTGTTCTCTTTCTGCTGTAAGCCAACAAGTCCAAATCGAGGCTGGTTTATCCCCCCATTTGGAGGAAACCCTTGGTGGGTGTACCTGGCTGCTGCTATCCCTGCGTTGCTGGTCACCATCCTGATTTTCATGGACCAGCAAATCACTGCTGTAATTGTAAACAGGAAAGAACATAAGCTCAAGGTAAGTGTCTAATAACAAGTATCGTGGTGAACGCTGATTCAGAACTGAGAGAGCTGTATTGGAAGTTACGCTATACGTAATGTTCATTAAGACTTGATGGAATTAATGACCACCTCAGGTTGACACAGGTCCTTGATGTGATATCTTAGAGAGAACACATTTACCCCTGAAAAAAATGTTTCCAGTCATGTTTCTCACCACCTCACTATCAAAGAGTAAGTATAGTTTAATGCTTTACCGTAGTCATCCTACCTCTGATTTTAATGTGATAATTGCCCTTCATGAAGACAGTTACAAGGAAAGATTTCAGTAAGGTATACTGAGCACCTGATCTCTGTTCATTCAAATCAAGTTTATTCTTTTCTTTTATTCAAAAAATTATTAGGAGCTGGAGATACATCTCAGTGGTAGAGGGCTTGCCCGGCTTGCACCAGGCTCTGGGTTTAATCTCCAACGTCACTAAAAATTAATGTACATATTTATGGGGTTCAGTTTGATAATTGCAATGTGTAATGGTCAGATCAGGGTAATTAGCATTTCTGTCTCCTTAAACATTTATCATCTGTGTGTGTTGGGAAACTGAAGATTTATTCTTGAAGCATATTCAGGCAGTTCATTAATATAAGCTGTTGGTAAGCATATATATTTTTTGTCCTCACATATTTCTAAGATATACTGTCCACAAAGTAGGTGAAAACACTCTATTCTGTATATTTTAGGTTTTTAAAAAATTAGTTATGAGCTTAAAGAAAATGCTTAGTGATCTGGGCTATCTTGCAAGAGGGCTGCCTAAAATGGTCTCACCTTATGTAATGTTTTTCCACCTCTAGTGACTTTTTAGGTCACAAAGCATTTCAAAAATACCATTTGGAAAAGTGAAATATGAATAAAAACTAATAAGAACTGTAAGTGCATAGGTACCTACTATGAGTCAGGCCATGTTTGTATTATATATTGTCATTAACTTTTTATAACCACCATAGAAAGGAATCATGAAAATACCTTAGACTCAGTCATCCAGAAGCAAGAGAGGAAACTACCTAGAATGGAGTTCAGCAGAGGGTTAGCAGAAGGAAAAGTCCAGGAAATGTGAAGGAAATTTGACTATAGAAACCCACTTGGCAAGGGAATAACAGCTATGAGAAGGACTCAGGCAAACTGTCAGGTTGGGATGTGGACCGTGGTTAGAAAGGTAAATGCTGCGATAGGGCTAGGAAGAGAAGACTATCAGACATCTTGCTCAAAGCAGAGATGTTTAGATTTTGGACGTTTTGGGGGAGAGAAAGCTGAGAGTGATGAAGTGATCCAAAGTATGTGACTAATTTCTGAAACGTGAGAAGTGACGTTCATCAGACCTCTGGGGTGCTGGAGTATGGGATGCATCTCATCTGCATCGATGTTGGCATTGTTGGAGGGTGGCATAGGAGGGATAAAGTGTAGGACCATGGGAGAGTGGAGGTCATGCAGAAGGGTATCCCTGTCCTGGGGACCAGGTTGAGAACAACCTGAAATTAAAAAGAAAGCAGTTTGTGGGATCATGAAAGTAAGAGAAAGGGACTTTCACTGAAGAACATGCTTGTAATCCCAGCACTCGGGGAGGCTGACGCAGGAGGGTCCCAAGTTTGAGTCCGGCCTGGGCAATTTAGCAATTTAGGGAGAACTTGTTTCAAGAAAAAACATGATCATTATTTTAAAAATTACCTACTACTTTACCAGTTTCTTTTCTTATTTTCTTTTTCTTGTGTTTCAAATGTTCCTGTTTGAAATACTCTCTTTTAGTTCACCTATTTTCTATACACAGGATTTACTGATCAGGATTTAAAAAGTTCTGCCTATGAATAGTCTTTGGTGATCAACTCACTTATTTTTGATTCCCTGTGTTTTTGTCTCACCTTCATTCCTGAAAGATCCTTTGTCTGGATAGATAACTTTATGATGAAAGATATTTTCTTTCAGCACTTGCAAGCTATCTTCCATTATTTCAAATTCCCATAAAAGTGAACTATTGGTATGATCCACATATTTATGCATTTCTTTTCTTTTTGGCATTTTTATGATCTTTTTATGTTTGTTTTGAAGTTTCACTTCAATTTGTATAGGTACAGGTTTCATATACTGAATTTTTTTGGCTTCCTGAATCTGAGTATTAGTATCTCATCAATTATAGAGTTTTTTAAGTCTTTGACCTATTTAAATTCTAATGCATCCTTCTGGAATTCTAAGTAGAAATGTATTATACATTCCCATCTTGTGTTCCTTGTCTGTTAACCTTTTTTTTAAAAAAATATTTCTGTTCTTTATGCTCTCTATGATATGTTTTGGGTAGTTTTTTCAGATCTTCCTGATTTTTGTTTGTGTGTTTTATAAATAGAGAGCTAATATTCCATGCCTGTTATCAAAGTCTATTAAACAGGTCAATGTTTAATTTATGGTCTTCAGAGAAGATTTCTAAAAGTGCCATAAGTATAATAAACTTTAATGTGTAATTTATTTGTTTAAACTAATATCCAAATAAAGTTTGTATATTATTGTCACATATCCTTCATAAACGTTTGGTCTGTACATTTTTCCCCTTCATCCTTCATAAACTTTTGATCTGTACAGTTTTCCCTTGGAAGTCATTTGTTGAGGACAAGGAGATGGCTTCTTGTCTGCTTATCTTTTGCTATGTACAAGTCCCCTGACAATTTCATGTCTTAGCACAATAACGAAAACATTTGCTGTCATCTGCCTCCCTGTTTCCTGTCATCTGTCTCTTGTTTTTCTCTTTAAATTATTTTACTTCAGGTTTCTTGTCCAAGAAGAGCCTGCACTCTGGTAGCGGAAAGGAGCTGGTGTGGGGATTGTCTGTGGCGGCTCCCTCATCCACGCAGCTCATGTGTTCAGCAACTTGCTGTTTCTCAAGTTGTCTGCTGCTTCTCACTGCCCGCATATATCTATACCTATGTACATACGTGTGTAAAGCACGCACACACGCCTGTATGTGATGTATGTGATGGACCCCACCGCGTGGCGTCGCATTCCTGTGGGGTCTCTCCCTGCATGGTGACGGGGTCATCAGCTCACAGTGCGTGGAGGCTGAGAAGATGCCAGGCTGTGCAGTGTGTACCCCTGCGGCGGGGATGGCTCTGCGTCTTCACTTTGCAGTCAGTTGGCCAAAGCAGTTGCAGGGGCAACATCCATGGAAGGATTGAGCAGGGAACCTGCTTTCTGAGCAGAGTATCAGTAAAGCCACATTGAGAAAAGCACGTAAGATAGGGGTGTTATCCAGTCATTTTTGGAAAGTAAAATCTGCCAAATTTAAATGGTCACTGGATTTGGGTTAGTGTGTATGTGTAGGGGGGGCAACATTCAGGCTACAACCACTTAAAAACTATACTTTTGCCTTGATATTTTCTAGTCCACAGAAGTAATGCAAATTCTACCTCCAAACCTAGTGCAGATTTATAGTTAGAAATATCCTTGAGGTTTTTCTCTTTTCTTTTGGCATTATACCAGTGGCAGGGCTGAGAGAGGCCTATATTCTCACTGGTTTTCTCTGTAGAATTTTTTTTTATAATTGACCAACTCAGTATGCTGGGCTCTGGATATCCTGGTTTTATTCTGGATGGTATCCCCTTCTCTGTCCTCCCCCTGTCCCCCCAGCAGTGGCTCCTGACCCCAGAGTTCAGATGGCCATTCTAACTCAGGCCTCCAGATCCCGAGCGTAGGCATTGTCTCCCAGGATGCTCCACACCCTGGGGGTGAATGACCCTGTGGATAGTTTCTTTCTTCTTGCTTTTGTTTTTGTCCCTATTTATTTCTCTTACTTTCCTACACATAAACCTGGGTTTTTAGAAGACATTTTCTGTGTTTTGTTGACCATTTTTAAATGTTTTGTTTTGGAAGAGAAATAGATATTGACTAATACATCTTTTTTTCTGTTGGAAACAATTTCCTAATTGTAATCTGTGGTTGGCCAGATGTGTTACGGATCTTTGGAGGTAAATACATGCTTTTTTGCTCATTGTTTCCTTATTTTTTTTTTTTTTTTTTTTTTGGTTTTTCTCCGGTACCGGGAACCGAACTCACGACCTTGCGCTTGCCAGGCAGGCGCTTTTGCCACTGAGCTAAATCCCCAGCCCCTCATTGTTTCCTTATTGATAAAATGCTAAATTTAGAATTTAGCAAGGTTAGCACTGATAAAATATAGAAAAAATTTATTCCCCATTCCTCATATAGAACAGTAGAGAGCTGAGATGTACATGCCTTGCAGAACAAGAGTTGAGTGGATAAAGTAGACTTTCCATCACTTTTGGAGTTGTTTTTTTGAAATCGTGTGTTTGTGTAAGGATAGTTGTAGAGCAAGTGCCAGATTTTGGTCACACATTTAATGACATTTCATCATGAATTACTGGATTTTCACTCCAAAAACTATCCTGTTACCATTTTGTTAGGAAATGAGAGCTGTGGAATATGAAAATTGGAGATTCTGTGTAAAACCGTAAGACCTTAACTGCTATGAAATTGGTTCAGAGGAGAGCCCTGATGAGGCGAGAGGGGCGGCAGTGCTGTGATGTTGAAAGCGCGTGTTACTGGTGGCTTTTGCTTTGGCTCTGTGTCAGGAGGCTCTGGCTGGCTGGCCCACTGGGCATGAGATCCACCTTTCCACTCTACTGAACAGCTCTGTGTTGATGCGGGAATGCCAGGGCGCCGGACTGCTTTTGGCCGTTGTTGTGGTTGCGTGTTCCTGCATTAGCCCTGCAGTACTCCGAAGCAAACTGAGCTCAGTAGATCGTGACTCTCCAAGATCTCCCGAGTCAGCAGAGCAGGAGCAGTGTCAGCAACGCCGAGAAACTGCTCACACAGATGATTTCTGGAGTGTCACAGGTCGGGTGTGGGAGGGAGCATCACTTAAGGTGGAATCCAGAAATAGTATTGGATAATTATGGCAACCTCTTTTCCCTGATATTTTTATGGTTATTCTCTTAATTCAAATGCAGGAGTTTTTCCTATAACTTTCAAATCCAAACCTGGCACTGTCTTTTTCTTTCTATTCCTGCTATCATAACCTAGGAGCCAGTCCTTTTATTTCATGCTTGCATTTTGTATTCGTTTAGTGATGAATTAATAACCAACTTCCCTGGGTTCATTCCAAAAATATTACTTTTTAAAAAATACCATTCTTAGATGCTAGTCCTACATTTCTAATCTTTTACACCTTGGCCTTCCAACCTCTGCCTTTTGAAGATCTATTTTCCATAGCTGTGACTTACGGCACTTCCTGAGATGACTTCAGCCTAAATTTAAAGTGATTCTCACCAAATACTAGTCAGTGCTCGGGGTAAATGATCTGTGGGTTTCTACTGAAATCCAGTTATTTCTTCTGCTCAGCGCTCTGGCTAGAAACTCTTCTCCCCACTCTGCAGGGTTGCTGCTCATCACAGTCCTCTGAACCCTTTCAGATATTCCACGTAAAGAAGCTCTCAATGTCACCTTCCTTTGCCCCTAACATAATTTGCATTGCCCTTGTTTATTGTTTGTTTGTTTTATTAGTACATTTGTATAGTTTGTGGCACTGGTCTTGTGATATCTTATCCAGCATTTACTTTGTGTGAATACTTATTTACCTTATCTCCGCTTCTGGGCCCAAATGTTTCCAAGGTGAGGCCCACAATTTATTTTTCTTTCAGGTCCTTGGTGACCTACCACAGTCCCACATGGTAGACTCAATTAGTACACACAGTGGGAAGGTTTTATTATCTTCGGCCACATGGTCCTCTTGCTGTGTGAGATGGGTGATGCTGAGAAACAGGCCGCCTATCCAGATTTCACAGCCAGTGCTGCGGGGGTCAGAGCCGTTTGGCAGTTTTCACTGCAGGCGTCTTTGTAGTTTATTCTAAACACAGACACACTTCAGCCCCTGCCCTGGTCCTCATGCCTTCTCTAAGCCTGTGGTAGCTCGTTTAGAGTACATTATAATTTTTGCATAAATTTGGATCCTCTCCTCTGATCATGAGCCCCTGTCTGGGCGGTATTATATCCATGTCCTATCTACACACACACATATACATACAAACACGTACACACACATATATATACACACACACACACGCACACACCCCTATACAAATACTCCGCCTTGGTCATTAGTGTCCTAATAACCAGTGTGTTGTCTGGTTCTGGGTGGGCACCTATGATGTTTTTTTGAGTCTCTGCATGGATGTGTGCTGCCCCTGACTCTTCCTTTGTTATTAACTTTGTACCAAATGTGAACTTCAGGCTGCTAGGTAACCTTTTTCTTTTGTACATTTTGATTTCTATAGATTTATTCCTAAATTGTTTTTTGTTCTGTGTTAGCAGAGCATATACAATTTCAAAGGGAAATAAAGTTTCACTTAGTATCCTTATATTTAAAGTAATCTTGTTTCAGAAAATAGAATATCATTTGGATTATATTCATGAAGATTGGGACATTTGTAGACTTTCAAGAACTTAACCTTTCGAGCAATTATTGAGTGCTTGCTATGTAAAGAACACATGTTAAATGTTGAAGGGAATTGTTCTTTCTTGAAGGAACTTACTGGATTTTCCCCATTTACCACCGAGATCTACCATTAAGGTTAGAATTTGTCAGGCCTTCCTTTGTGATTTGTCCTTTGCATATACATTTAATCATGCGTTTTCATGTCTGACTTCATCTAATAATCTGTATTCCCTGAAAGAGGGGCTTTATTTCTTTATTGTTTTATTTAACACAGAATGGCTGTTCAATAAGTGTTTATTAAGTAATAGTTTCCCATGCAAAGATCTGAGCAAATGCAAAGGCTCAGAAGGAAGGAGCTTGGTATAGTGAGGCAGGGAGAACAGGTAATATGACTGGACCATGGGGGAATTAGTGATGCGACATGAAGTCAAAGTTAGTGGAGTCAGACAACATGGAACAGAATTTCTCAACCGCAGTATTCTTGACAGTGCAGTACACAGGGTTGCACCTCCCTGCATTCTATACCCTAAAATGTCTGCAGACATTGCCAGATGCCCACAGGAAGCCGGGGCCTAAGGGACACTGCTCTGGAAGCTTATAAGGGGAGGAAACTTTTGTAAAAGCAGTGGAGATTTCAGTGTTCAGTTTTTATTCTAAGGGAAACAAGCCACTGGAGGGTTTTGCCTGGGGAAGTACCTTGGAATAAGTAGCTGTTAGAGAGCTGAGTCTGCCAGGGAGGTGGGTTGTCAGGGACAAGAACAGGCAGGGGCTCGGTGGCGAGAGCAGCCCTGAGTGCTGAGGAGCCCTGGCTGCAGTGAGGAAGAGGGGGGATCTGAAGGGAGAGGTTGGATCAGGAGCGGAGCTTAAAGCACTTTGAAGAGCGAGAACACAGGAACAGCTCTGGCATGAGGGCTGGCTCCTGAGGCCTTCGTGACAGCGGTTTGGGTGTTGTGTGGTGCCGCAAGCCTTTTACTGTTCTTCCCAACGAATATGTGCGCAAGACTTACTGTGCGCAGGACACGAGGCTGGACACGGTGAGCTCTGTACGCTGAAATGTGGCAAAATAAAGCCACTGCTTTTCAGTTTCCTGGAAACCTCTCCCCTTTGCTGTTACTTTAAGCTGCCTCATCTCTTGCCCGGATTGTGACATATTCTCTTGTCTGATCTCTGTCTTCACACTTGACCACTTCTAATACGAATTTACAGAGCCGTCCTTCTAAACTAAAATTGGATCCTGTTGCTTATCTGCCAAAAACCCTTTACTGAGCTCCCATTGTTCTGATGGTTAAAACAATTCCAAAGCCTTTTCAGCAAGATGTAGAAGTCCCTGACCTCATTAGTCTACTTTCCTGTCTCCCATCTCTTTTGCACCAACTCTCTTTCATCTGCTCAGAATGGTCGACCACCCATTTTGCCTTTTCTGCTGCTTGCTTGTATCAGCTCCCAGCTGGTTATAGCTCCCCCAGGACTCACTGAAATAGCACCTTTTGTGCAGGGCATGTCTGACTTGGGGCTGAGCTTGGTGCCCCTCCTAGTGTTCCTTGGTGTGAGCTCAGCCCTCCTGCAGTCCTTTAAGGCTGATGCACTAGGAAGGCCCGCTGATCGATCTGGCCCTGCCACCACAGCAGAGCCCTTGAGGGCAAGGGTGGTAGCGATAATTTTACTTCTAGAGTCCATCAGAGTGCCTTTAAATGAATGAATTAACATTGATCTGTCAGGTGTTTATCGAAAATGTTGACTCTGGTGGCTGTATGTCAGGTGATAGAGTTGCACTGGTGAACGGAAACCACATATGGTCTCTGCCCTTGTGGAGCTTCTGATTCCTGAGGTAAAGAAACACAACTCAAATAATCATGTAAAACGTGACGTTGAAGATATGGCTGAGGCCATGAAGGGGAAGCTATGGTGTGTTGAGAGGATCTGACCTAGGCTAGGAGGTGCAAAGAGCTTCCGGAACCACAGGAGCTTAGACTGAGGAATAAAACATGAGTAAGAACTAGCTAAGTGCGGCCTGGTGGAGGAAGAGTTTTTCAGGTGGGTGAAGGACTCACTGTGACTCCAGGAGGAGGAACCTGGGGTGGGCATGGTCTGTGTGATCGCAGTGAGAGGGGAGCCAAGGCTGAAGAGGGAGGCAGAGGCAGGCTAAGCAGGGCCTAAAGGGCTGGATTATTCTTCCCTTCTTCTTAAGAATAGCAGGAAGTCTCAGCATGGTTGAGGGAAAGAAGCCTTGGTGGGGGAGGTGCCAGGGATCGAACCCAGTGCCTTCACACTGAGTTATACTCCTAGCATTTTTAAATTCTTTTTTCAGACAGGGTCTCATTAAATTGCCTATTGTGGTCTGGTCTGTGATCCTCCTGCCTCAGCCTCCCAGAGTGCTGAGATTACAGGTTGTACCACCACTCTCAGAGGAAATAATACTTTTTGAAAGAAGTGGTTTCAAGTAGCACAGAGTAATCATGTCTCCATAATTATTATATCCCAGAATTTTTATTTGTTCTGATGATCATGCAGTTGCCTTCCTGTTCTGTGATCTGAAATCCTTTTCCATCCTCATTAGTGTAGCATGGCTCCTTTGTGCTTGTCCTCAGCTCACTCAGGTTTGTGTCCATTGAAAGAGACCAAGGGAGCATCAAGCCAGCCCACGGTTGCGTGCCTGATGTTCTCTACTACAGCTTTTCTTTTGGTTCATCCATCTGCCCAGTAGGCACATCCTTTAATTATTTTAGATTCTCTAGTAACAAGACTGGAGGACATGCCTGTTGTCTGCTACGTTGCTCATTCTAACAGGACCTGAAGGCTTTGTCCTAAATAGAGTTTAAAGCTATGTGATGGTTCCCGCTATTGTCCTCCCTCCTCCCCTAAGTGTTCCATATGTGTATCAGTTAACAAAGTCTTCATTTTTATGAAAGTTAAGAGTCTATGGTTGCTGTTCTGGAAAATGTATACATGCTGTCATTTTTTTAAACAAAACTTTATTGACAATCAGCTGTTTATCATGTACTATAATGGCTGAGGGATTCACAGTAAAGGGAAAAAAAAAGACAGTCCAGGTGCTCATGTACAGTTTAATATCAAAAGTAGAGATACAGATGACTCAGACAACAGGGTGAGTGCTATGGCAGAGAGAGAGGCATGGTGTGGGTAGAGGATGTGAAGGAGAAGACCTAACCTTGCTTGATTTACCTAACCTAGGATGAGCAGATGAGTCATCGGAGAAGTCAAAGCTAGCTTAGCTCTTGAGGGTGGATAAGCCTGGGCCAAAGGAAAGTGCAAAGAGCAGCTGGCTCCAGGTGGAGAGGCCGTATGGATGGACATCCACAAGGTGAACTGGTGGGTGAGCCCTGTTTGAGGAACTATGTGTGGTAGAAAGTGGTGCTAACGGTGGAGATTCAGACGGGGCGAGGGGAGGAGGCTATAGATGCTGGTTCCTGCAGTAAGGTCATCAGGTGTGCACATTGGCAGGAGAGATGAGATCTCACAGACCCAGCTTGAACTGCAGCCAGAATCCCCGACTCCATGCCTGCTGTGTGGCTGCTTCCCTGGTGCTCACCAGCACCTTCTCCATCAGGGACAGTGGCAGGAGCTTCTTGACTGGCATTAATGTCCTGGACTGACTCGATTGTGTGCAGGGTAGCAGTCAAAAGGTGGGCACGTAGCAAGCGCACCACCCTCCATTTAGTCTCCAATGGTTTCCCACTGTACAAGCCAGAGTTCTTACCTCTCTTAGTCCTTATTACTATTTAGGGTATGTACATCTTAGAAAAGACAGCTTGTTTATGTGACTTTTAGTTGTTTCCCTCTATAAACAATTTCCACAAGGGCAGGGATTTTTGTCTGTTTTATTTACAGATATGTTACCAGCAGCTAGAGCCATGCCTGGTACTAAGTTGTGAGTCAACATTTGTTGAAAGAATAAATGCCTGAGATCCCAGATCTAGCATGATATTCACCGCCTTTTGGTCATTATTGGATGTGTCTATTTCAGATCATCCCACATTGGCCTTCCTTTCCTCTACCTTCCTCTACTCCCTCACTTCACGATTTTGTTTCCTACATAGATATTAACCTCTTTCCACTGAGAAGATTTTCGTTCTCAGCCAGTCCTGGATCAAATGAGCACAAGCCTCTCTTCCTTGTGCCAGCTCTCCTCACCTGCCATGCGCTCTCCGGGAACATGATTTGAACCAGGCGTACAAGATCTCAGTGAGGGGAGAGCAGTGTTCTCAGCAAGTGTAACAAGATCTGAGCGATAGTAGTCACGCCTGCTGGTGTTAATCACAGCTGCCCATTAGCGAGCAGAGCGGCCTCTCCGTTCCTGGGAGGGTCACACGCCGAACTCTCTGGGTCACCTCCATGCTGTGAACTCGGCCTGCTCTGTTCCCTTGGGCTCCATAGGGGTATCAAGCATTTGATTTCTTCATAAACACAGCAGAGAAATATAACCATAGAATAACACCGTGGAGACATTTAGCAATATTTATTTAATGAGTAGAAGAACTAGACCTTTTGTTATATTGTCTGCTCTTGTGGTCAGTAAATGTTATTGTGACCATTGGGCAATGATTGAAGTCAACCTTTCTGACCAAGGGGCTATTAATTACCTCAGTGAATATGAGTAAGAGGTTGTTAACAATTATTGCCCTAGGCTGTGAAAGGTGAAAATACTTTTCATACCATCTCGGGGTTGTTTGAGGATCATTAGTCTACATATACTCTGTACCATCTACCTATGCTCATTCTTCGAACTGCTACACACTGCCTAGCAGAGAAGGCAGTGCACCTGCTTCCTGGGTGCTCGTTACCCTTGTCATCACAGCCTGTTCCACTGCTGCCTCCATTTAGTGAGCTGCTGCTGTGTAACAAGTGCTACCGATACCATTTGTGTTGTTACAAAACATTTTGCCTGTGTTACTTCATTGGGAAGTCCAGTAACGCTTCAAAGTAGCCACATATCTCTACATTTTAGCTTACAAAATTGGATGCGCAGAAGTAACAGTTAATTAATACTAAGTGAAGCAGTGCTTAAATCTAAGTCCAACAGTTACTTACAACCACGATAGTCGGGGAGGTATGTGCTCTCGTAGCTGTAAGAGGTAGCTGTGTGTTTAGTTGCTGAAAGGAGAAATACTGTGAGGAAGAGAAAGTCCCTTTCCTTAAGGAGCTGATCCTCTAATACTAATACTAAGAAAATTAGTTATTTTCTTTGGGTAACGTTCAATCCCACTGGAGCATAAAACTAGTTAGCAGCTATGAGAGTTTTCTCCACAAGTTTCCATTACCTCTCTCCACAGAAAGGAGCTGGATATCACCTGGACCTCTTTTGGGTAGCCATCCTCATGGTGGTGTGCTCCTTCATGGGCCTTCCGTGGTACGTGGCCGCTACTGTCATCTCCATTGCCCACATCGACAGTTTGAAGATGGAGACAGAGACTTCTGCACCTGGAGAGCAGCCCAAGTTTCTAGGAGTGAGGTGTGTGCGGCAGAGGAAAGCGGTTCTGTCTGTTGATTTGTTTTTGTTTTTTTGAGACTGGGTCTTGCTAGGTAGCCCAGCTTGGCCTTGAACTCACTTATATAACCCCGGTTGGCCTCAAACTCATGGCGATCCTCCTGCCTCGGCCTCTCAAGTGCTGGATTTGCAGGTGTGTGCCCCCGTGCTTGGCAGGAAAATGGTTTCTGAGAACCTTTATTTCCTAAGGAAATAGGTAGGTTTGGAGGAGATAGAGATGGTGATAATTAATTTATTCCTACATTTTCTGCTCTAGAAAGCACTTTTAATTGGAAAGTTTTCATTCTTTTTTTTAGTTTACTTCTTATTATATAAAAAAATGTTGCAACAAAACCCACAATTTTTCAGCATGTGCTTTGCTGTTTCAGTTCTTATTGTATCTCAGTCAGCCATATGAAGGTCCTAAAACTCTTAAATCTGCTCATGATGTTTGAGATTCTGTGAAGGAAAAGAAATTCTTATTTTTCAGCCTATGTTCTGCCCCTTTAAGCACTTTGAAGCTTTGGCCTGCAGTTGTTGAATTTGGGAGTGCGAAGGCCAGGAGTGGAAGCCCTCCGCACGCTGTCTAGGCCTTCGTGCAGCACACCCTGCCTTTCAGCACCAGCTCTCATGACCACACCAGCACTTCCCGGGCCTCAACAGGGGTGGTTATTTCTTAGGGGGTGGGAAAGCACATGATGGGTGGGAATCATATTTGTGAAAAAGCACTTTTGTTGTAGATTTGGAAATTAAATGTGTGATTTATAATATTCACAAACTCTCCCCAAGCTGTTTTTTAATTAGAATGTGGGACAATGTAATATCTGTCTTCTATGAAAGAAGGTGTAATTACACAACAGGACAAGTTTAAAAAATAGGGGATTCAAATAGGCCAGTAATTAATTCATGAACCAAGAACAAGTGATTTTTCTTTCTTGATTCTTAAAAGGAGCAAAAGCTCTGGCAGAATCACTTCTTTCTTTATGAATTTGAACCACATATTGCAATGGTTTTAAGAAAATTTTTAGTTATGTAGAGTTCATTTGATATTCTTGAGATATTAGTTATATGACATCAAAACTTTTTACTGTTTTAGCCAAACTTTGGTTTGGTCAGTGAATAGCCTTTGATGGGGAAAAGACTAGAGCATGTTTATGAAAACAAGAAGTGGACTGGTAATCTTCTGATTTGATTTCAGGGAACAAAGAGTTACTGGAACCCTTGTGTTTATTCTGACTGGCCTGTCGGTCTTTATGGCTCCCATCTTGAAGGTAAATATGTGAAACGTCGCCTCTTATTTCTCAGAACTCTGGCAGATACTTGAACCAGGAAAGAGTGAAATGCTTGCAGGATTCTCATTAGTTTGGAAGCAAGGGTCAGATAACAAGAGAACACTGAAAAATATTTCTCTTGATTTCTTTTTTAAGCTGTTACCCCTTGCCTTACAACTTCTGCAGTTACTTGGTTATACTATAATAATTACCAGTATTTAAACTTTCTGATCTGCAAAAATGGCAGTTTCATACATTTCAAGCTGATTCCCCCCAATCCACACACACATATTTTGCTCTCTTGTCTTCAATCCATCCTTTCTTTCATTATCCTCCATTTACTCTCACCAGAATCCTCCCCTGTTCCTGCATTAGACTCCCAGAGAATGTGAGTGAGTCAGGATACACTTTTTCTTAGTTTTCTTCTATTCTAAATGTTTTTGTTTTCATTGAATCACAAGGCCTGGTAGTCTTTAAAAGAAAATGATTTACTAACTTATAATTAGAAAACTTCAGAAATGAACTTTTGTAGAAGAAAAATTACTTGTTAGATTAGAAAGTAAGGAGTCAACCCACAGGTTTGGTTGATGGGTAGATATTTGCCTAGGTAGGTAAATATAAACTATATATGAAAGCTTCAGAGCAGAAATAGGACCAAAAGAAGGTTAATATACTCCTGCTCATAAAGCTTTTAATTTTCATTTATGACAAGATTTTTACTAGTTTTTTTACTAGAACTAATGCTAGTCAATTATTAATAATTTGCATCTTATGCTTTGTACCACAAAAATCACTCATAGACCCAACAGCTTAAACCACAACTGCTAACAGTCTCTTCCAGTATTTTTCTTGAAAATTTTAGTTTTAAAAAATTTTAATTTTTGCCAAGCATAGTGCCACCAGCTTGTAACCCCAGTACTTGGGAGGCTGAGGCAGGAGGATCACCATGAGTTCAAGGCCAGCCTGAGCTATAAAGTAAGTTCAAGGCCAGTCTGAGCTGCATAGTGAAGCCCTGTCTCAAAAAAACAAAAACAAAGCAAAATCTTTAATTTTTAAGGCTTTTAAATGCTCAGCTATGCAATTGGTGGTGTAACACATTCTTCTAAAGAGTTCAAACAGTACATACACAACTATAGATAGTAAAAAGCAGAAGCCTTCCATTTCTCTAGCAAATTTTGTATCAGTGGCCAAACAGATGAATTTTATTAACATGGGACTGTAATACCTTAACCCAGCAATGGCGAGTCTTTTAGAGATGAGGACCCAAACTGCAACCCCAAACCCACTTCTTTATCTCAAAGTACCAACAGTGCAATTAAATGTGAATACTAAGGTCTTGGTTTAGAAAAAGCAGCCCATACACTAACATCTTTTGTTTCAAAAGAAAAACAAACAACATGCATGCCTTATGTTTGCTATCACTGCCTTAATGTGTAAGGCTAAGTTTGAGAGCATTTAGACTAAATTTATATTAGGTATACAATCCCTGGGAAACAGTTAAAATATTTAAGTGCTCATCTTTTATCCTTGGTTTTCATAATGTCAACTGTCCAGTTAAATTAATCTCTGGCTAAATTCATGAAGGACCCTATTTCTCAGGTAACAGAAAATTAGAATTAACAATAGCCTCAGAAGAATTGTTTCTGGTTCTGTACAAGAGAACCTTAAAAGAGTACTGCACTTAGGTTCTGTGGGGACAGAAGGAAATCCACTGTCACCTGAGCCACTGCAAAGCAAGTTATGGGGTGGGTTGAAAATGGCACATATCCCCTGTGGGTGCTAGCACAGGAGCTGTGGAGCTAGGGACAGGCATGGTGATCTCACGGTCAACCTGATATCATCCAGAGAGGTAATCTGTAGAGGTCATTGTGGAGGGTTGTGACCCGGTACTGTGGGTAGCCCTACTAAGAGTGGGTTTTCCTCCTCTGGCGATACCCACCTTTCTTGCATGGACTCTCCTTGTGCTTACTAACTAGAGAGGGATCGATAGACAGAAACCTTTTCATTAGTCCAGATTTACTTCTCACTACCCAGTACTTCATTCTGTCGTTTACTTTTATATGATTTATTTTTATTAATACAGTATAAATGTTAATTCAGAGAATCTAGATGTATTTAAAAGTTCTCTTTTTTTGTATGTGTGTTACAGCAAATTGACTTTAGTCCTGGAGAAACTGTCAGTTAGTTGAGTAATCATTATGATTTCAAAGGCCCAGAGAACAGATACTGTATAAAGTTATTTTTAGGAAGATTTGAAAGAACTTATATTTTCAACAATGTCTCTTCCTATTTTTCTTACCCTATACCCGGGCTTGATTGCAGCAGAGTTAAAGCAGAAAGCCAGGTACTTTCCAGTGATCCTTTATGCTCCTGCTGTGCAAAGCACATTAATATCTCCACAAAGAGCTTAAAATACAGACAATGGAGACACGGGCAGGAGACCAAGGCGCGTGAGCTTGGTGCCCCTTTGCCCTTCCTTGGGTAGTCCGTGCCATGGCTCATCCTCATCCTGCTCGTGTCCACCATTAAGACTATTTCCACCTGGCAACTCTGGGTTGACTCAAAAGATCATTGTAAAAATCAGCACAAAAGGTGGTTCAGTGAACATTTTTTGTTAAGCGCAGTTTTGCCCAATACATGGGAAATAGTTTTGTGAAGATAGCTTAAAATGTTGTATGGAAAAATGTATTTAAAAACAGCAAGACGCATAGCCAAGAATTAGGAATGGAAATTTTTTACTTCAGCAAGTGAGACTATTCCTAACTTCTGGAAGCAAGTCTCAATTGTTGCCTGATTTTGGATCATGTGCCGTTCATCCCATGAAGCTTGGTGAGTTGTGTGCATTTGAAAAGTCACTCTTTGGTCCTTTAAAAAATCAATCCAGGAAGAAGCTGGCACTGAGGGTATAGTTTAACCGAAACCTAAGTTTCCAGTGAAGGCAAAGTCACCATTAATAATTAACCTCAGAATTCACACAAAGTGGTATCAGGGGTTACTTTGAAGGAAGGAACCTTTTTACTTCCTCCAGTGACCAGTGTATCTTAAAGGAGCAAGCGATAACTTCAGAGAACAGTTTTGTTTAAGAGTCTGCCTTTGACAAGCAGATCAAATGGAAGGAATGGGAGAGATGTGCACCTTCCTAAAATGAAGTGGCCCGGCCTTCCCTGCCCAGCTCCTTATTTCCCTTGTAAGTGTGATGGTCTTGGATGAGCTTAGCAGTTTTACCTCGTGCATTTAGCAGCATAGGGACTTGTTCCCCATGCCTGCTTATGCAAGCTTACTTTGAACATGAAGTTTATGACCCCATTTTGATCTCTGTGCTGAAACCTGCCTTTTATGTGGAAGGACATAAATTCAGCATATCAGCTTTAGTTCATGAGAGTACACCTTGGCCCTAGCCAGCTACAGTCATACTTGCCTCAAGCTCTGCATCTCACCACTGATTCAGTTCAGAACTGCTGGGAAGCAAGAACGACCGGCTTCCCAGGCTGGGTAAATGGTTTCCATGGTGTTTCTGCATCAGAAATACGGTGTGTTATCACCAGTATGCATGTGGGGAAGCCAGGCGAGACGAAAGAGCAGCAAAAAGGTGAAAGGCTGTTCATTGAGCTTACTTTCTCTTTTTTTTTTTTTGGCAAGCTTCAGGAAACAAACATCAAATAAAGTTCCCTGGTACTTCTGTTTCCTGTGCTTGAATTAGTTTATCTTTAACGTGAGGCGTGGCCAAAATTTATCTTTAATTTTTGTTTAGTGTTCTAAAGTGTGGAAGATAGCATTTAATTTGTACTTGGCAGATATTCCTTGAGCTCCTACAGTCCGTCATGCTCTGCTCACACCGAGGAAGCAAAGAGAAGTGATTGTGGTGATGACGATGAAGATGATGATGGCAGCTGCTAGGCTTTGAATTTGGCACTGAATTAAGGACTCGACACCAATTTTTACAATTTAGTTCCCCCATGACATCTTTGACACAGATGGTAATAATTACCTCCACTTACAGATAAAAAAGTTATGAGTAATTAACTCACCAAATTGTGAACTTCTTAAGTGGTGGAGGCCAAGATTTAAACTCAGGCAGCTCTGACAATACAGCTAATGTCATAATCCTCATGGTTTATCACCTTTTAAAGGGGCCTAATTGTCTTACATGGAGAAAAATATGGTATTTTCCCAAACTCATCAGACAAGGAGTTTTCAGTTTTTCCAAGGTTGCAAGTTAACAGCTTCTTTATCAGTCTAAATTTTTAAGACTTAAGGAAACTAGGACTCTGTTTAATAATGCGTTTCTAAAGGCAGTTGCTATAATTTCAACATAGGTAGTAGAGTAGCTCTTAAGTAAAAGAGGGATTTTGGTCTGACCTTCTCCAACCGTCCTTCTGACCAGTACTCATGTGCATCACTGAGGGACTGAGAGGGGTAGGTGGGCAGTATCGGGCCCCTCAATGTGTCAGGCGAGGTCCTCATGACACTGGCAACATCAACACTGTGTTTAGTGAATATCAGTTATGAGCCATGCCACAGATTGGATGTTTTCTGCTATGTAGTCTTTATCAGAGCCACTTTCTAAACGAGCATGTAAGGATAGGAGTTAACAATTTTCTAAAGGATACACAGCTGGTAGCTAGAACTTGAACCCAGGTCTGCCTGATTTATACGCCCAAACTGTTAATCGGGATCTCACTCTATGTTTTACACACACACACACACACACACACACACACACATAGTGACCACGGCTGGAGGTCTCACTCCTGCTCTGAACTCTGTGTTAAATATGCACAAGCTCCCCTTGTTATTAAACTTACCCTTTTCAAATTTTTCCTTCTGGAAATGTTCCAGCACTGTCAACAAATCAAAGAGAGACGTAGGTGAAAATGTACAGAAGTACACTCACTAGAATTTGAAAATTTGATGGCATGATTTATATATGTTAAGTTTTACTTTCATCCCAGTTTCATTGATGTATTTGTTTATAGGCTCAATCACTGATTTTTGAGTATATATTGAATGTAATTTGTAATTTGTAGTCTACTTTGTAATTAACTGCTTGGCTTTCTGGGTATGATTGATTATATAATTTTCTTTGCATAATTTTATTATTTGGCTGTTCTTGATGTGCCTATAACCCTGCAATACTGTGTAATTTTATGTTTTAATTTCTTCTGCCTTGCTTTGTAAAAATATTATTATTATGTATGTTATACTTATTCCATCTTTTAAAAAAAAATGCTTTTCCTTCATTTGAGAAACCCATGCTATGAAGAATAATTCCAGTGTGACTAATTTTTAAGAGTTGACCTTTTGATATGACTCATGAACTTCTGACTCAATAATTCTGTCCAGTTTCACTAAGTGTTCCATGCTGGAAGAGTTTTATTGAGATCTTATGTTATTGTAAAGGAAATGGCAAGCTTGATATGATATTTCTATCACATTGAAATTGACCAAAAATCTACTTACTAACCTTACTTCTCAACTAAGAATACAATTTAAGAAACATTTTCATACCTGAATCTATATTTCTGCTCATACCCATGTTGATATAGTTATCCCATCTGGTTTCATTTTGAGGTTGATTCAGTAATATCTGTAATCAAATTCAGAGAGAATAGCTCTAAGCCCCAAGGCACAATGTCCCTTCACTTCAGTGTTAAACCTACATTAGAGAAAATGTTCAGCTAAACTCAGGAAGAAGGGAGAAGGCCAGAGATGGGCCTGATGGGACACTTTTTGTTCAAGCTAAAAAAATGCTTTACTTAAATGAAAAGTGACTACTGTAGGAATTCTAACTTGTTCTTTATGAATGGACTGTCCTCTTTTCTGCTTCCACTTTTGTTCCTTTCAAAACAGAAAATGGTAAAAGGAAGAAGTCATATTGTAAGGAAAAATGGAACAACTTAAAAAAATGAGTTAAAGCAATAAAATGGCCCTTTGGTTAGTTTTGCTTTTTTGTTTGTTTGTTTTGGTAAATGTACACAGGAGCATTTGAAGGAATAGAAACATATTCTAAGAGAAGCAGGGGTGGGGGCCGCCAGTGGCCTGCTCGGTGGTACGCCCCCACGTGGGGCCGTGCAGCACCGCCGCAGCCTGCCCCTCGCTCCTCTGCCACCAGACCCTCCGCTTCTTGTTTCCTGAGCTCAAGATAAAAGTCAGCTACACTGAACTTGCTAATCTTTTTTTCTCTAGGAAAAGCATTTGATGTTTTCTAAAAATAAATGTATTTACTGTATGTCTATGGCCAGCCAATGACATTTCCAGAGGTCCAGGCACACTTCGGATTCCTGGGTTCTCTAATAGTGGCCCAAGGGTCTCTGGACAGAACTGCTTAGGCAATCACAAAAACAGGGTGCTAGAAATTACACTTTGCTTAATAAGGACTATTTAAATAATTATTCTGCAGCCATATATGTTTTCTGGTTATGGTTACCCCTTTGTGCGGATTTTGAAGACTGGCCTTAACTGACTTACAGTTTCAGTATTTTATTTTATTTATTTATTTTTTGGTTTTTCTCCGGTACCGGGAACCGAACTCACGACCTTGCGCTTGCCAGGCAGGCACTTTTGCCGCTGAGCTAAATCCCCAGCCCCCTACAGTTTCAGTATTTTAGTTTTGAAAAAACCTGAAATCACTTGAATTTCTTATTGTCCAGAACAAAGACACTTCAGAATCAGAATCATGCTTAGTTGGCTTACATTTTCCAGGTCTAGGAGTTACCTGGATTTTACGGACTGATCACATAGAACTTCTCACTGTGGAAACACTTCATATTGATGAAAAGATATTTCTGCTAAATGATGTGTAAAATGCAGTGATTCTGTTTGGGAGCTGCATATTAATTCATGTGTGTAATTAAGTGTCTCCAGATGCCCCACACCCCTCTCAAGCAGGGTTCTTATTAGCTTGTCCTCCTAACAGTACGGAGAAGCAAGGCAATAGTCATGGCATGTTTATTTCACTGAAAGAGATGTTTAAACATCCTGTGGAGGTGTTACTCAGGAAAAGTAAGCAGACCGGTTTGAAAAGATGTTGGACATAAGGGTGAAACAACTTGCTACCACTGTCTGTGTCTTGCAGTCCCTGCAAGCATCCGGCTTACATTGTCTCTTTCTTTACGGAAAACAAAATTTTATTAATTAAAAACAATAGTTAGAGGTACCATGCGATTGATATATCCTGTCTTTTAGTTTTAGATTTAGTCTTTATTTAAGCCGTCCCTTTTCCTCCGTGTTTTTATTACTGCTGTTTTAAAGCCTTTCCCAAATTTCTTTCCCTCCTAGTTTATTCCTATGCCTGTACTATATGGTGTGTTCCTGTACATGGGGGTAGCTTCACTTAATGGGGTACAGGTAAGTTTTCACAGCAATCTGAGTAAGTCATGCCTTTTTAGTAGGAAGAATAACTTAGTAATAGATCTTTGAAGAAAAGTACTAATCATCCATGCTGGGTTTAGAAAATACATTTATTTTGTACTTTCTCCACCTTTCACCTGCTTTTCATTCCTGATTTCATCAACAAAGTGAGCTGGTATTAGCAAGTGTTATCATAAGTGTCCATTCCTGAAGCAGGCTGTTGACAGTCATTTGAGCAGGAAGGCAGAGAGCTATAGTTTCTCCTTTCCATTTCCCTCTGCTTCCCCCTCTCTTCCTCATCGCATCTTCTGTTCTCAGGAAGGACACTAACACTTCCAGTGTGCCCGCTGAAATAGTGCGTATCCACGAGCCATAACCCGACAGTAGAACAGCTCTTCTCTTTTGACCTGCATTTCTCACGACTGAACTTAGTGATCAAATTTTACATCAACGAACAATTAATGTCAGTGTGGTTTTTATACTGCATTTGTGGAAAACTTCAGTTACAACTTTGATAAAAACTGACCCCCTTTTTAAAAAATTAATTAGGAAAAACTTCATGAGGACTTAGTCTTTCAGTTGAAGTCTAATTTAATTGGCACCAGTGAACTGGAAGTTCTGTTGCTTTCTTGTACTTTGTTAATTGTAACCTTATTTAGAACTCAGTAGTGTTTTAATGGGAAAAGACTTCTGTGAACATCGTAAGAATGTATTCGAACTCCTTCAGAATAGTCCTTGTTTTCATTTATTGAATTTAGGTTAACTTGGTTTTAAAGTCAGATGGAGCTGGGCAAGTGGCCAGACCCCCCAGTGAGAAAAGCCTACTTTACTTTTTTCTGCTTGGGTCCATTGAGTAGAGTTCTTAGCCACTGGGGTATTTGTTACAAAATATAAAGTGGCTTTTCATGGACTGCACTAGATTAATGTACTTGTGAGTTTATTTGTGCTCCTGAGACTTTTAGGAAGCATAAATTTTTAAGACTATCTTGTTTTTATCCCCATTGTGAGTATTCATTCCTTTCAATGAAAAAATATGAACCTAAATATGGTCTCCAAACTAGTAGTTCTTGATTTTGTTTGCCCTTTATGGTCCAGCCTAACTCAGAATTAGGGTTCTATATATAGGAGATTTATTGGTGTTTGGAACCAGTGCATGTCTATAGAGAGAAGACTCAACCCATCAGAATGACAGAGGAACAGAAACATGCCGAAGGGACACACACATTTCTTAAATTCTTCAGTGCTATTGCTCCAATGTCTTCTCACTTTTGCTTACTTTCCTCTTGATTCTTTCTTCTTTAGACTCTTTTGGCAATATTTATTAAGCAAGAAATATGGTAACTTGGTCTTTATAAATGAGAAGGTTCTACTAGACAAGAATAGCTCTATAAGGCAAAAGAATCCCTGTGAATAGGGAATCTCTCCAGAAAGCGTTGTCTGTGAGTCTAGTTTACTTCTACAGTCTCCTTTCTCTCCAGAAACGAAACAGAGATATATTTCTGGGTACTTATAATAAAATTATTCAATTCACACTATTTCATGAACATTTTCTACTGAAGTATACTCTAGTGGGTTTTGTTTCATCTTGTTAACCGTCGATGTCAGCTCAGCAGCTGTTCTTCGAAGTGCAGCACCTGGCCGACAGATGCTCAGGTGTCCTTTCAGCACACATGTATACATGACTGTGTGCTGGCCTCTCTCAAGTTCAGATATCAAGCTGTATAGGTGGCGAAACTCATTGTAATGCTCATACGGCTTTTCTCAGAAAAGTTAATGGTGAAACATGACTGGGTGTATTAAGTTATACCACAGATGAATAATGTGGACTATATGGAAATATCAGTGCATTCCCATTTTTAAGGTGAATACTTCAGGTATGTCCTTAGAACATCCCTGAAATGTATATGCTGTGTAGTATCATCACCTCTTCTTTCAAAGAACACAACTGAGGCAGAGAAAGATAGGAGAGTTAGGCGTCTTCTTTCAGCATAACATTGCTCGTATTGGCAGGAAACCTCTCTCCTAAGACTCAGATACTGAAAATAGAAACCCGGAACTGAGCATCTAAAATGTATGTTTTGATTAATGACTTTATTCTTTGGTGGCCACATTATTTCATATATCTGTAAACAGTTCTGCACAATTACAACAAAAATTAAAAGACTTGTGCTGTGGCCTGACCTTGCTAGACTCAATTTCCGCACACCTTACCCTGTCCTTGTCCTTTGCAAAGGACACTGCTTGCCTGAATTACAGAAGATAAATCACAGTGGTTAGTTGGGCGTGGGCAATGACTGAGTCAGCTCATGAACGAATGCTCGCCTGCTCTTCCTCCCCAGTTCATGGATCGTCTGAAGCTGCTTCTGATGCCCCTGAAGCACCAGCCTGACTTCATCTACCTGCGCCACGTACCCCTGCGCAGAGTCCACCTGTTCACTTTCCTGCAGGTGCTGTGTCTGGCCCTGCTCTGGATCCTTAAGTCCACAGTGGCTGCTATCATCTTTCCAGTTATGGTAGGTGCTCTTTTCGCTGGACCAGCCGTGAGGCCATGCTTCTAGCTGTGGTTATTGTGTGCGGCAGACCCAAGTCTCTTACGTGTGGAGTAGTTTCCAGTTTTGACCTCACCACTTTGAGCAATAGCAATTCTTTGTTAGTTTGTGGGAGTATGGCCTGAACCCAGGACCTTCACACTGGCGACATCCCCAAGCCGTATGTTTGATCCTCCTGCCTGAGCCTCCCAGAGTACTGGGGTCACAGATGTGCATGACCAATTCCAAATTTGAGCAGTGGCAGTTTAAATTTCCTGTGTCTACAGCATGATTCTACGGCTCATCCTAGACAGGCCCACAATTCTCCTACTGCCATCAGCTCACCAGTAAGGCAGGAATGGTTGTTAGTGTTCTGAGCTTGAGCTGTGAGCACCAAGGGGACAGCACATTGCTTGACACAGAGGGGATGCCAGGGCAGATGCCGTAGTTTTGAAATATTGTGCAATAGAATCAACCTAAGACCGTAACGGACATTTAGGTCCAAATAATAGAAGTGTTTAGAAACTTGTGAGACCTTATCCAGTGCAGCTCTCCTGGTTTATGTCATGCTGAGCTTAAGGAGAGGTGGAACTCGCCATCCTAGCTGTGATGCCCTGAGAAGCAAGGCAAAGGAACCAATAGCCTCCTCTGAATCAGAAGAAGAGGAGGCTGGGGATATAGCTCAGTGGCATAAGCACCTGCTTGGCAAGCGCAAGATTGTGAGTTCAATCCCTGGTACTGCAAAAAAAAAAAAAAAAAAAAATCAGAAGAGGAGATGTGAGCTCTGCCGTTACTGAATTTCACACCTTCCTGTAACTCTCCCATTTTTGAAGATGAATCTGCATACACTTAAAACAGGTCACAAGGTCTCCTCTACTCTGTTTTATCTCCTCCACAGTTTTGGAAACAATTTCTGTAAACTTACCACATTTTATTTGTTTTATAAAATTCCTCCTACTCTTAAGTAGGATTAATTTTTATGTATATTTGTTGTTTGTAATCATTTATTTTTTTCTACTGGGAATACAGATAGTTTTTTCTCAATTAAAACACTGACAAAACAACAATGAAGACAAAATCAAAACAATACAAAAACAACAAAAACGATACTTGACCTCAGAGCAAAATGATAGAAATTTACAGTGGTTGCTATATTACATACTGTTATGTTCAACAAAGTTGCTCAGTCCACCGGACATAAGAATGTAAGATTGGTCAAACAAAGACAGTAACAAGAAAAACAAATAAAATTTTAAAAAAATTTAAAAACATTGGAAGTGATGCAGAGCTTCACCATACAAGATGGTAGGAGTTCAACGATAGGTAAATGGATGCAACTAGAGACCATACTCATTAGTGAAATAAATCAGATTCACATGAGTAAACATTGTATTTCCACCCTACTATAAGAATCTGAAAGAGTAAATAAAATCTGAAAAGTGCAATAGATATTGTGAAAGGGAAAAGAACCTGCTCAAACAGAAAAAATAGTTTTAAAAAGTCCCTAGTGATATACTAATTAAATCATTTTTTTCTTAATATCGCTTATGTCTTTTTTTTCTTGAACAGTACTAACATACTGTAATACACACTGGGCGTGAGAAATGTTGTTCAGTGCTCCTGTGTACCTATTGGTATTGTTACCTATTTACTCATTTTGTGTTTTTTTTTTTTTTTTTTTAAAACCAGGAGCAACGAAACTCCTGTGTGCTGGCCCCTCCCAAATTCAAATATCAAATGAAATAAATCGGAAATATATCCAGTCAGTCACTTATTGCTTGAGCTAAATAGTAATGAAAATGCTTTATCTTTGTAAAAATTTTTAGAGCTTTTATTTCATCATGAAACAATCCTAAGTTATTAGTAGGGCAGCTGGCACTCATTTCTCCAGGAGATGAAGAGCTGACATCTGCATAGCTTGGTGTGAGTATAAGGACAACTGTTTCATGTGAGGTCAAGCCAGGACTCCCATTACGTACTGCACACCAGTTTTTCTATTGTGCAAAGATACCTTTAATGTACCTTCAGAGGGAAGGAAGGGGATGGATTGCTCTTTAAGGCCAGTTCATAGAATCAAAGGCACAGAGTCAAGAACAGTGGTTTTAGAAGAAGACAATGTGGGTCTTTTCTTGCTTTATTTTGGTTTGATAGCCTCTGCTGTCATTCCTCATGTCTGCAAACTCTGTTTCTTTGGCTGTAAGATGGAGATAATAATATCTACTTTTGGGTTTTGTTGTGAGGCGTACATGAGATGCCTAGGAGTTTAGCATAGTCTCAGGTTCATGGTACATGTTGCGGAAGTAACCCCGTACGCACAGTGGTTGAAGAACTTTCCCATATCAGCTCATTGAAGGTGTCTTAGTGTATGGTGTGGGGCATAGATTTTCAAAAACCTTGCAACTTTTGAATCATTAGAAATCATTTTTTAGGCTATTACTTTTGCTTTAAATTTTTAGCTATTTTACTAAAAATCTAACATGAAAGGGAGTGGTTTTCAAAAACAATTCTATCATATGTCTGCAAACATAACATATATGTGTTCATACATTTCAAAGAACAGAAAAGAGTTTCAACTGTGACTTTTATGAAACAGCTTTCCCTATGAAGGAAACAATGATGTTCGACTTAGAATAAGCCCCTCAGTCCGCGAGAGCTCTGTCACACTCGCCCTCCACGCCATGGGGCTTTGCTGACGCGAGTGGCCAAGAGCCACACTCGTTCTGACTGCATCGGACATGGTTTCTTTCTTTCTTTCTTTCCTTTTTTTTTTTTTTTTACCTCCAGATCTTAGCACTTGTAGCTGTCAGAAAAGGTATGGATTACCTCTTCTCCCAGCACGACCTCAGCTTCCTCGATGATGTCATTCCAGAAAAGGACAAGAAGAAGAAGGAGGATGAGAAGAAAAAGAAAAAGAAGAAGGGAAGTTTGGACAGCGACAATGATGATGTAAGGAACTTTACGAACTTCTCAAGTAAAGCTAAAGAAACAAATAGGAAAAATGTACTTTTTCCTTTTTCCTGATGTGAAGTGGAGGATTGAGTTCCAAGACTGTCTGTTCTTATGAGCTATCACTCATTTCTTCTCCATTTGCCCTTTATGCTTTCATTTTCCCCCCTGAGGTCTTTATAGCCATTGATGCACTGAAAGTGACTTCTAAAAACTCTTCACCACACTTGCAGAACCTTAGCCCCATAGACAGAAAGCAGTTTGCTTAGAAAACATATTGCTTTGTTATTATCAGTAACAGGTACTTAAGATAATAACTCATTTTGTATAATTTTGAGTTTAATGTGGACAAATACCAATGATTTCACCTCCCATATTCTATGGGTCTGTTTGAGCAGGCTCAAGGAAAATCATGCTATTATGTTATACTGAACACTGCATTTGTAGTAAAGTGATTTGTCATTTTCTGTCTGTAACTTGGCAAAAAGTGGTAAAGGGAATTGGAGTTTGGGTGGTTTTTTTGTTTTATTTTATTTTATTTTATTTTATTTTTTTACCAAATTAAGTAGATAGTATCATTTCCAGATGGTCATCCTGCAGTCAGGTGATTAAGTTAAGAAATGAAATTTTGATGACTTATTTTTCTTCAGGAGACCATTCACAGAAATACAGATGGTCCAGTAGGGGCCTGTAATCAATACCAAGAGAAAAGCTGGGATATGTTTTCTTTAAGATACACATACACACACACACACACACACAGTGTGAAAGGATTACTAAAATGATACGTTGCATATGAAAATGTGTTCTAGATTTTATACAGTGTAGTATGACACATGATTTTTGTGTGTTTCATTACCCATCATAAAGTAGCAATAGGGTTAATTTTTAGCATCTGGCCTGTGATTGACAACTTTGCTCATGCATGCCTTATCCTCAGTTATCTGTCCTAAAAGCTCCTTAAAGTATATATTCTTGTTCCTACTTTACATTTAGATTTAGACTGAGGAAAGTTAATTAATTTTTAAATTTTTAAAAACTTAAAACTTTTTTCAGCTCTACTGAGGTCTGACAAATAAAAGTGTATATATTTAAAGTGTACACAGTGGTGCTTTGATGTATGCGTTGTCATTTTTCTGTATGCACACAGCTATAAGCAGCTGAGCCAAAACTGAAATCCAAGGCTGTGCGCCTCTTTCCCGTTGGTCAGGCTGTCTGACTGTGTTCTTTCTGTAGGACTTGGAAATAGTACAGTGAGGGCAGGCAACAGACAGAATTGGATTTCAGATAAATTGATTCAATAAGGAAGAGCTAAATATATGAGGCACATTAAGCTAAAGAGAAAAGAGTCTGAGGGAACTTTTGTGACTGTCACCATCCATCCTCAGCAAGAGCAGGTGTATAGATTTTCTGTATCAGTGATGACAGAGAAAGAGGGAATGCATTTAAATTGCAGCAGAGATTAGTATGTAGGATTAAGAAAAATGATGTGCTTACACATTGGCTAGAAATCAAAATTTGAAATACATTTCTGGACCATTCAAGATTAAAAAAAAAGGTTACTTGAAATATTGATGTGATTAAACAGTATTTCATCTTGAATTTTCAAAATGTGTTTGTCCATGGACACCAAATTTAAATTTATTACAAATGTATGCAGTGATAGTATGAAACCTTCTATAATGTTTTTTAAGAACAAAATATTAACCCTGGGGAAAGTTTTAAATTTACTACTCTTTAGTTGACAAAAGTTGGATAAAATGAACACCTAAATACTCTTTAGTTCTTAGGTATGATTATCAACAAATCCTATTTTATTTAAACAATGCTCTTGTTTTGTGGATGTTTACCATTTTCAGCTCTTTATTTTCAGTAGATTTCTTGATGACTATGTGTGGTACTTATTTCCTCTTCCTCTTCTCCACCCCACCCTACCAGAGACAAACAAGCAAACATGGACATTTGTTCCTAGACAGAGAAGCCAGCCAGGCAGTCTAGAGAACATCTGTACACTGAGTACTGTGTGCTGGGCCAGTATTTGAAGGGTCTGCATCTGGACGGTGACTCGGTGCTCACTACAGTCATGTGGTGTGGTGTCTGAAGACACGGTGCCACATGAGACCCCGGGGTTACCGCTCTGAGAAGTGTGAAGGATGCAGCTTGCCACTCATAGTCAGTTTTGAGGCTTTCTGGGAGGCTATGACTGAAGAGTTGGTCGCTAACCTGCCCATCTATAAGTGCTATTATTTTGAGAGTTGTTTGAAGTAAGACTTATTGTTCTTATTGTTGTCATAAAGTACATGAAGCATCTTAAAATTTTTTTCTTTTCTAGCAGTTAAAATGTATTATTTTAGCTCTCTAAAAGGATATTATAGCTCATTGTCCTTTTTAGATGCCTCTTAAAGAAATTTTCAATATAGGTAGTTAGCTTGTTAAAATCTTTTTTATCCCTGCTTTTTTTCTTTCAATAAAGATTATCGCCTTGATATTTTCAGTTTGGAGATGAATTGTGTTTGTTCAATCCAGATTTGGGTTCAGTACAATGAATTTTTGAAATTAAAGTGACGATTCTGTGGAAATCTGTGACAGTTTGGGTGAGGTGGCCTGTTCTTTAAGAATACCGTGATTAGCCACCTAGCTTTATCATCTGGTCCTGGTAATGATTCTCTGGTTTTCTGACCGTCCAGATACTTCCTTTTGCTTTCATTTTCTCATGTTTTATGTTTTTGAATATCTTTGATAAAAGTAAATTGAAATGAACTTTGAATTATAAAATTGTACGTGATAGAGTATTAAAATTAGGAGACAGTTTTTTCAGATGCTCATTGATAGTGGAAAAATTCTCCTCTGTTTTGTTTTGAAAGGAAATAAAGACCATAGTTTTCTTGGAGGTGGAGTCAGAGAGCATAAGAAAGCAAGAAGTTTGGAATCATGTAGTTTAGGAAGTTTACTAGATTTAATCTGTTTTCGCAAAGAGATTACTTGTTTTACTGGTATAACAGTTCATGTTTGCTGCTTGGGAATCCAACTTGTAGAAAGCTTCCCAGTTTAGTTGGACTAATGGCCGTTAGGTGTGGCTCTTGTTTCAGTGGTCTCAACCCCATTAACCCAGAAGAGAGAGAAGAAATATGAATGGGAAAGATCTAAGATTTAAAAAATCAGCACAATGAAAATGATCATAGCTATGGCTTTTCTCCTTACTATGTGGATGATAATATGGTAGATTTGATCAATACTGGAAGGTAAGAAAGGCTGAACACTAAAACATTCTAAAAACTCTTGTACATTTTTTTCACAGTCTGACTGCCCATATTCAGAAAAGGTCCCCAGTATTAAAATCCCAATGGACATCATGGAACAGCAACCTTTCCTAAGCGATAGCAAACCTTCCGACAGTGAGTAGAACTAACCTCTTGCGTGCTTGCTCAATATGATTTGCACTTGCAGAAAAAAATACTTTAGAGCCATCATCTGCATTAACTTTCCCTCTATTTTATCTTTTTTTCCTGTGTGAAGATTTATACTTCATTCTTACCAAATCTTCTTTTTATATTTTCTTACACTTTACTCTTAACTTCCTTTCATCCTTATATAACCTTTACAGTTTTTGTTTGACAGTCGTTTCTCTTCCCCAGAGTCGTCACCAGATTTTTTTAATTACTAAACCTGTAACCATGTTTTTAATAGCTTTTTCCTTTTCCCCTGCTGGTATTTATTTATTTTTATTTTAATTTTTATTTTCCTGCTGGTATTTAGAACAGCAGCTTATAGTACTACATCACTGTCTGTTACTGTTTGTCTTCCTTAGGTCTCAGTCAATGACCAGATCAGCTCAAAAGACAAATTACATCATGACTTTCTCAGTGATCAAAGAATCAATTGTTAATACTCAGAACTTAATGATAGTTACTTCCAGTTGAAATTGGCAATCTAAAATATTAGTATACCTCTTTAGATGTAACTCATATGGGTTTTTTCTTCCTAATTTCTTTATTTCTCTTCTGCTGCTTCCAATCCATCACTGTAATGTCCTGGTCCTTCTGGGGTCATAGCCTGGTGGCTGCTGTGTAGTGGTTTGTGACACGTCCTCTTGTCTTTTGGTCCTGAGTATTGTGTGTGACGTTAGTGAACATCTCAAGCTGTTCCAGTAGCAAATAGCAGCTGCCTCCACGCTACCGTTCACTTTGAGTTCACATTTGAGGAAAATGAATTCTTTTAGGCCCCAGTGAACTTCAAAGGATACTGATCTGTTATAGGAAAAAAGATACTGAAATTTCTTGTATTTCTGCTTGACAATGTCATTTCAATTTCAATAGGAGAAATTACCAAGAGAAGCTTGAAATAAATGACTATGGATGTCATATATTAGTTTTGAATCACCGAGTCACAAATTACCACAGAATGGGGCTGGGGATTTAGCTCAGCGGCAAAAGCGCCTGCCTGGCAAGCGCAAGGTCGTGAGTTCGGTTCCCGGTACCGGAGAAAACACCAAAAAAAAAGAAAAAAAAAAAAAAAACAAGTTACCACAGAACACAGCCGCTTAAAATACCAAGCGTACATTTTCGCACATGGTTCCCGACACCGCGAAGTGCAGGAGCAGCCGTCTGGGGGCGTCGGGCTCAGCGTCTCTCGAAGGGTTGTGCATCAAGCTTTGATCTGGGCCCAAGTCCCTGGAGACTTGGTTAGACCGGGCAATGTTTCCAAGCTTGCTCGCAAGGCCGTGGCAGGAGGTCTCGGCTCCTTGGCCTGGGCCTGTCTGCAAGGCTGCCTGGAACGTGGCTTCCCCAGAGCACGGGGTAAGCCAGACAGAAACCAAGACAGAAGCTGCAGCCCACTGCAGCCAAACCTCGGACAGGACACATTGTACTTCTGCCATGTCCTCTTGGCTGTGCAGACCGACACTGGTGAAATGTAGAGAAGAATCACATCAGAACATAAACACCGGGAGACAGGGCGTGGGGAAGCTCTTAGAAACAGGCCGCCTGGGTTTAAAGGACCAAGAGCTAACTCAGTCTTACCTTTGTCATCGACTTGTACATGAGCCAGGATTTCTGCCCACTCGCATCAGGGAGATTGGGTTAGGAATTTCTTTTTGACCTCCCAAACCGTGTTCGGATTTTATTCTTCATCTCTGGAGAATTAATGGCAAGAGGACTCTGTGAAGTACCCCTGTGTCTTCCACTGGTTTCATAACCTGGTGCAGTTCTTTCTAAGGATAATGTAAAGGCTGTTTTTTTAAAAAAATTCACCAGCCAGCACTTGAAGCTTGTGGTAAGAGTTTATGTGCCAGGGTTTGTTTTTTTTTTTTTATCCTCTCAAAAGCCTTGTAAAACTGTAGACTGAAAGTTGGTGTCATGATGGTCTTTATAATCCATTAAAGAACAAAGTTGGTCCAAGCAGAGTTGCAGTGAAAGAACTTCAAAAATCCTTTCTCACCTTGAATCATAGCTAGACAAAATTGTGAGTGTCAAAGGTGGCAGGAAAGTCAAGGGTGTGCATCAAACAATGAGAAGATGCTGTTACCATAGAAATGGTACCTTCTTGCCCTTCTCACGGGGAGACAGTATTGGTCCTTTCCAGGAGAGCCTAAAGTGGAGGAAATGAAGTGATTTGGATTACATTCCACTACTGAGACGTGTAGCTTGATACAGTGTTTATTTAAATTGTCTCCATTGTCTTTCTTACTCTTTTCAGTTGTGAAAGATGCATTCATTTTTGTGCAGATTTTTATTTTCTCTCTAATTTTATACTTTACCTACTACTTTTGATTTAAATTTTTGTTTTTCTTTCCAGGAGAAAGATCATCAACATTCCTTGAACGCCACACATCATGCTGATAAAACTCCTTTCCTTCAGTCGCTTGGCTTGCCAAGGTAAAGGAGAGCCCAGGATTTTGTACTGTTCTGGTGGATGATTTCCCCACAGACACGCAGTCAGTGGTGGGCCATTGGCAGAACTCCCTTTCTGCCTTTCTGTGATTTATCTTTAATGAATTATCCAAAGATCAGATTTGCGGGGGCTGGGGATTTAGCTCAGCGGCAAAGCGCCTGCCTGGCAAGCGCAAGGTCGTGAGTTCGGTTCCCGGTACCGGAGAAAAAACAAACAAACAAAAAAAAACAAAAAACAAATTTGCCCCAGCTCTCACTTACAAAAAGTCATTTTCAGAGACCTTCTTCCTCTAGGAAAGATGGCCTCTTTCAGTCATTGAGTTGAAGTCCAGGGTTGACCATAGCACTGATCCTTTGGGCAGTGCCTGATTTCAGGGTAACCAGCATTTCGTTTCCTGGCACACCCACCCTCTAGTCTCCTTCACCCTCACCAGATGCTGGAGGTGACAGGTTGGATTGGATCCTAAAAAGATCGAACTTCGAGTATCTTCACTACAAGATACTTGAGTATCTTCAAGACCCACTACTGGGTCTTGCTCTTCTTTAATTCCAGACAATATTATCCTCTTTTGTCTTTTGGGGAGATTTTACTGTTAACACTCTTTTAAATCTAGCATGGAATCTTATGCAATATCTACCTGAATTTCTTGACTCTTTTATAGAGTCAAATTACAAAATCTTGTTTTTAATGCACATGGAGTAAATACTAAGAGAGAACAAACATTGATACAATTGAATTCTGTACAATGTGTAAACATTTGATGAAGAAAATCAGATGTATTTACTCTTTCTTTTCATTTCATTTGTTCTTCCTCTCCAGTCCTCCTAGAACTCCAGTAAAAGTTGTGCCTCAAATTAGAATAGAAGTTGAGCCTGAAGACAATGATGATTTCTGGAGGAGCAAGGGAACAGAAACTACACTATAACCTGTTTGTCTTTCTTACAAATGACGGTTTTGTTGTTCATGTTCTTGTTTTTTCTCTTTTTTGTCTGGCCATTTATTTTTTAATTTTTGTTCTGTTTCAGTTTTTGATCACTGGCTAAATAACATAGCGCTCTCTCTGTTTCTCTCTTGTATAGGTAAAATCAAGACAGTAGTGCACTGCTCCTTAGAAAAGCATCCGCAGAATCCCCCTTTGTTCTTGCGCTCTAAGATGTGTCTTTTGACAACCCAGTTCCCCTGTCACTCAAGACACGCACAGATCCTTGTCCTTTTATTAAGCAGAGGTCAAAAGTATTAAAGATTTTATAAAACTTTTTACTAAAATTCTGAAGGAACTTAACACATTAGCTTCAGAGCTGTGCTTGCTGGCTTGTTTTTGTCTGGTAGAACAAACGCTGACCTCCAGCCAGAGTCCCTTCTCCCCCTTATAGAGCTGCCCAGGACTGGAAAAAGTGCTGCTATTCTAACTTGCTCTTGCTTATAAGCCCTAATCATAGAGTTATCAAAAGAAAAAAAACTCAAGGTACTTTATTCCCTGTAGACAAACCATCGCCACCATTGTAGCAAGTGCTGGAATGTCCCTTTTTCCTATGCAACTTTTTTTAACCCTTTAATGAACTTATCTGTTGAGTACATTGAAAAATATTTTTCTTTCTAGATTTTTGTTGTTTAAATTATGGGGCCTAACATGCAACTTATTTTTTGTCAATTTTTAAAACTTTTTTTTAATTACTGTAAAGAAAATGAATTTTTCCTGCAGCAGGAAACATAGTTTTGAGTAGTTCTACCTCTTATTTGTAGCTGCCAGGCTTTCTGTAAAAATTGTATTGTATATAATGTGATTTTTACACACACATACACACACACACACACACACACACACACACAAATACACAATCTCTAGGGGAAGCCAGAAGGCTAGAACAGATTTTAAAAAAACACTGTGTTTCTAAGCATCCATTTTAGCCCATTCTTTAAAAGAAACTTAACTGTTCTATGAAGGCACTTGAGAGAGAAGAGAGAAATTCTTACATAAGAGAGCAAGTGCTGTTCTGGTAATGGCAGCATCTGGATGCAGATGGTGATTATATTACCCCATCACTGCCCTATGCAGTGTTGTTAGGCATTTTCTAATTTTGAAATATCTCTGTGTTTGTGTATGCGCTCTGTGTGTGGCTGGTGCACATATGTGTAAAGTTGGAAAAAGAGAAACAGTAAGCAGGGTGAAGTTATTAAGCCCTGTGTGTCAGTTTTCATAAAATCCAAACCACATTTGAAAATCGCATGAGGGGTCCAAGAAACATATCACTAGGGAAATGAAGGCAAATAGGACTTATTTCCTGGCTGGCAGTCACAATCACTGATACAGTAGCTCATACTCACAAAAGAAAATTCATAGGAATATTGACAGCTCACTTACACATCGATACGGTGTTACAGGAGAACGGAGAAGTAGAAGTGGATACGTTTTCAAAGACTTTCACACAATTCTTTGTAATTGGGACATTTAAAATATATATGTGTACATATATATGTGTATTTTTTTCAGAGTACCATATTGAAAATTAGATCTTATTAACCAAATTGTGCCTGATATTTAAATATAGTGTTCTTAAAGAGCTACATTATATGTCGAATAGGACATTTGAAATGTTGAACCAGAGTTTTGGATTCATGTAAACCACAACTGTGATGTATTCTCAGTGTAACAGATTGTTGGAAGACTACTAGAAACAGGTGAAACCACTCATTTTGGAGTACGTACTGACTCCACTCATTCTTACATTAATTAAATTGTAATTTTACCCTCTTAAGTTAATTATAAAAATTTTATTGAGTTAACTATTACTTTTGTAATATCGCAAAACTTTTAATTTTATTAAGATTAGGCCAAAATGACCTGAATTTTTAAATTAAAATGAGAGTGGCAAACTACGCATTCTAAAACCTCACTTGCCAAATTTTGGCATCATGTTTGCATATAGATCTATCTTTAAAATGATCATTCTATATGATCTAGTTTTATTTTACCCAAAAAAACCTATATGAGAATGTGTACCCTTTCTCTTTACTGACTGAAGTGTCAACAGAATGTTTAATAATCATAAATTTAGTCTAATCAAGATGTTGCTAAGTCAAAGGCACTTTTATTTTTTATAAAAGCTCTCTCTCTCTATATATATATATATATATTTTTTTTTTTTTTTTTTCTAATCACAAATCAAGTATTTGGCGATTTATACCCCTTTCCATACCAGTCCAAGAACTGCTGAAGCAGCTTCAACCGTCATTTCAGCCTTTGAGTAGATAGGAAGCTATCTGCATTCCCACTGTGACCCAGGTCGTGTCACGCTGGGATAATGTCTGTATCTGTGTTGTAAAGAAAAGAGTATCTTATGTTTGCTACAGCAAACACTTTCAACATTGTGGAACCCAGGAAATAATTTTTTTTTTTAAAACATTGTTACTTTTAGAGGAACAAAGGTAGTTAACACACTGACAAGCAAAACCAGTGTACATGTAGAGCCAACAGATGACCTATATTTGAACCAAATTTACAGGCTGGATGAGAACTAATCATATTTGGGGGGAGTGGTTTTGTTTCTATGTAAACTGAACACAAGTACAACAGAAATTTTTTCCAACATACTTCTCTATTTTTGCTCTGATGTGCAACTTGGAGTTACATGATTCAAGTTTCTTGAGGTAAAGCCGAAGTGCACTCAGAGCTGTTGACCAGGATTCCTGCAGTTGCAGGAACTTGCTGGTGGAAGAGTCTGCCTATGCAAAAAGCATTAATCCTCTGGTTTTGCATTTGAGAGAAAATCTGTGGAAGATACTGTTTTCCTTGAGAAAGTCACTTTTCTCTGCTGTGTGTAACTACTTGAAATTCTAACTATTTCATATGCCACAGGCAGTATTGTTCCTGCCTCTTCTTCCAGTCAAGGTTGAGGAGAGGTTGGGGAGGAGCCTTACTGACTTGAGAAGCGGGAGAGAAAACCTCCCTCCTCAGCCCCACACCTCAAGCAATGGAGGGAATTATCTGCTGTCAGTAATCCAGTTTTTGTGAATTTCATGCACATGCAACAACACACACAGAGTGACTCTTTTATCAGCTGTATATTGGTGTTTAATATGGAGAATGATTGTCTTCCGAGTTTTTTTTTTTTTAAACTGTGTTAAAGTACTTGAAATGTATTGACTGCTGACTCTCTGTCATAAACAAAATATTTGAGTTGTATTACAGAGGTTGACATTGTTCAGGGATGGGACAAAGTGTTCTTCAGTCTTTTTCATACCACTTACATGATTTTGGTGTAGGAACCTGGGATTTTCTTATTTATGTTCCATGGTAGCTCACATCTGCTCTCGCAGTGTGAGCTGGGGGCCCAGTGGTACGAGAGGCTGAACACAATCAAGTGATGACAGCACTTCCCTGAGGGATCTGGGGATATTTGAATGGTGACTTCATTGAGCACCTTCACAGCCTGAAATCTTAAAAATCAGCTTATAATGTATGCTGATCAGTCAAGTTGTGTTTTGACCAGAGATTTGGGTATATCTTGTTTCTTGGCTCATTTATTTGTGCTCTATGGGTACATACAAAAATTCTGAATTTAATTTCCTAGGTAAATATTGCAACTCAGGGTTAAAGTCACCCAGTGAACTTTTAGAGCCAGAAGTAACTTTGTCCCAGTCCTACAATGTGACAAGAATGAACGGCTGCCTCTGTTAGCCATTTTCATGGCTGGTACATATCCATACACATTACTTTTCAGAATCAATACGCACTTTCAGATATTCTTATTTTTATTCTCTTAAGTCTTTATTAACTTTGGAGAAATGATGCATCTTTTTATTTTAAATGAAGTAGATCAACATGGTGGAACAAAATGATAAAGAACAGAAAACATTTCAATACATTACTAATAATTTTTTCCAATATAAAAACTAAAATTCCTATAACATTATAGTATTTTACAGTTTTATGAAGCTTTCTATTGTGACTTTTATGGAATTAAGAGATGAAGAAGATGAGATATTTTAGCATTTATATTTTTCAAAATTAAATGTATACTTAAAATAAAGTAACTTTATGCATTTATGAGTGTCAAGTGCTTCTGTTCCATGCTTCACCTTGCTGTTAAACACTTCTTATTCTGTTCTTTTGGGAGCTGCAGGGATAAGCACAGAGATGAGTAAGTCAAAGTCCCTGTGCCCATATTACTTTAATTCCTCCAGTGGGGAGGATAAGGGAAGTAGCCAGGTTTCATAAGAGATGGTTGAGAATTATCTGTTCAAGAGATTTTAATGAAATGATCTCATGTAAGGGTGCTCATAAAAAGGATACAAGGGATCTCATAAAAGTAGGAAAAAAATGTGCTCAACTAAGTAATGGGAATGGTTTTATAAAGAAGAAATATTGTCATTTGTCATATAAAAGTAAAACACAAAATACCATTTTTGCATCTAGGATGATGTATATACTCAGTTCTTTAAGTGAAAAAAATGTGAATCCACATAAACACACACAAAAATTGCTCAAATGAGCAAAATCCCAGAATGATCTTCCATCCAGAAATAATTTCCAGAAGAGTCATCTAATGTCTAAAATTTTCCAGAAAACTTAAATTTAATCAGCTAGTGGTGCTGCTGGTGAGTGGAGCAAACTGAAGGAAAGAGAAATAACCATTGATGGTAGTGAAAAATTACATTTGAAAAAGAAAAGGCAGGAGCATTAGCTAAAACCATCTTTCCACCTGGAAACAATATATAGGCAACAGTCTGAGTATATGGGTATAGAAGTTGAATTTGAACTTTATCATTGATCTGGAACAAGCAGCAGAAGGCCACACTCAGATCATACCATGGGAAAATTTGATTAATTCACCAACATACCATAGAGAGTTCATTAAATATTATCATGCATGACAACTAAATCAAGAAATTAGGACCAAATATATTTAGTATATTAGTGTCAACCTAAGATCAAAAAGATTTTCCACAAAGAATAATAATATTTATTTGAGAGTAATAAAGTATTGCAATGGGAACATGTGTGTTATAGTAAACTGAATGCCTTCCAAGTTGGGATAAGGGCAAGTTTTTAAGGGCAAAAATAAGGAGAATTACATAAAATATTTTGAGCAATAATTCCCATGGGATTTGATAACACTACACCAATGTGAAGTTGAGTAGCAGTTACTGAACATGTCTTTAAAGAACCATTTTAAAAATAAGGTTGTAGCAGCTTTTGAGCAAGGTTGTGGTTCTGATAGTGTGTCTTGGTTACTTTTTCTCATTACTGAGACAAAATACCCACCATCCAAATTTAAAGGAGAAGGGTTTATTTCAGCTCACAGCTCATAGAGATTTCACTGTAGCTCTAAGATGATTAGTTTCTTGCCCCGCTGTAATTCCTGCTGAGTTGCTATGGCACCCAGCCAATATGGCACTAGAGGTCATGTGGTATGGTGCTGAGTCACTATGGCATCCAGCCAATATGGCGCTGGCCACTAGAGGCCATATGCTAAGCCCCACCCTTCTTCCTCTGAGTCAAATTACAACTTCCTACTTGTCTTTTTGTAATATCCTGTTCTCTTTTCCCACACTCCCACCCAATCCTGGTCTGGCATGTCAGGAGGTACGCCTCCTAAACCCCGCCTCCAGCCTGCGGCTATTTAACCTTGGACCCCACGAAAGATCGGCAGAGGCCATGTTTTCTCTTTCCTGTGGCCTTTCCGTGTCCACAATAAAGGCATTTTATTCTGTTTTACTTCTCTCTGTGCTGGAAAAACCTATCATAAGACAGGAAGGCATAACAGAGTCATCACAGAGACAGTTCATGGTGTGGTAGGCAGAAGGCAGTGAAGCAGCAAGCAGCAGCAACAAGCCTGCCTTCCTCCTCCCCCATTATGATCCATCCAGGCTACAAGCCTGTTGGTGCCACCCACAGGTGGCATTATCTACATCTAGAACTGTGCAAAACCCATTTAGTTATCACCCATCTTACACATAACTACCTCTGAAAAGCTCCACCTATGAGCACATGAGGTTTATTTGTTATGGTTTAGATGACTTTATTTTGGGAACTCTCACATTATGAAAAGGAATATACTTTTGCATTTCTGCAGTTCTTCATTACGCTGTCTGTTCTTCCTGATTAACCTGGGAACTAGAAAAAGCAAGCCAGAACACTGAACTACGAACCATCTATATCAATGTCGAGGCGGGCCAGTTTAAGCACCATGGGTCTAAGTAAAGAACTCAGCTTCTCACTCAGAATTCACTTACATTCTGAATAAGTAATCAGAGATCAACAGTTGGCTGTTGTGATGATGGAGAAAACTATTGATACAAAAAAGAAAGCTACCAAGAATTAATAGGTTAACCCTGGCAGAAGAGAGAAGATAATAAAAGCTCTATAAGTACAGTCAAGAATTTAAGAGCCAGTTTATTTAGTACAGTAGCAAGGATGCTATAACAGTTCTAAAGGAAAATGTATTGATTTTAATATTGATTAAAATTTATCAATTAAAAGATTAAACTGATTAAGTGTCTTTAAGGTAAAAATATATGTCAATTAATGCACAAAATAATGATTTGGAGCTAGGAGAAACAAACTTTTCTACTTCTGTTCATTTAATTTTTGGAAACTAAATCGAGTAGTTTTTGGAGAACAGAAAATAAGACATAATTCCTGATTGCAAGTAAATGGCAGGCAAGTGGCAAAGAAGTACTTATAGACTAGGTGGTGCCATAGGAAATTATTATAGAAGTATGGGCTAAGGTCGAAATGCAAATGTTAATAATTCCTTGTGTGACTAAAAGGAAAAATTGTTGAAAATTTCTAAAGAAACCTGAGTTTGTGTTGATGAATGGCGTCTGATGTGGAATTGAGAAAGTGAGTGAATAAAGACATTGCAAATCTGAGAGGATAAACAAAATAGTTCCCACAGAGATGGGAACAAATAGTGCCATGTGTTATGATTTCAATGCTCCAGAGTTTTTTTGAGACAGGATCTTGCTATGCAGGTTGGTTTTGAACCCACTAGGAAGCCCAGGCTGACCTTGAACTCTCAGCAATCCTCCTGTCTCAGCCTTCCAAGTGCTGGGATTATAGGTACCTGCCACCACACCTGGCTCCCTCTAAATTTTATCTTAATAGTTAATATTTACTTTCTTAATATTTACTTTCTTGATTACTTATTGCTGGGACAAAATCCTGAAAACTCACAAGTTAAAGGAGGAAAGGTTCATTTTAGTTAATTGTTTGTGGAGATTTCAGTTTGTAGTCAGCTGGCTCAAAAGCAAGACAGCATGAGAGAGGGGCATGGCAGAAGAGAAACAGTCCATGGCAGAGCAGGTAGGAGGCAGCAAGCAACAGCAGTGAGCCTCCCTTTCCCTTTTATTCCATTCAGGCTACAGGCTATTTTGTGGTGCCACCACCACCCAGGGTGGGCCTTCCAATTATCCACACCCAAAATTTCTCTAAACCAATCAGTGGGTTAATTCAATTATCACATACTCTTAATCTAAATTCACAGTCCTAGATCCAGACACCTCTATAAAGCCCCACCTACGAGCACATGAAGTTTTGAGTGGACATCAAAGTACAATCCACAATATTTCCCAATGCAACAATATTGAGAGACAAGAACTTTAAGAGAGAATTAGGTAAAGGGTCCTGCCCTCATGAGTAAATTAGTGTCTTTATCAGAGGAGTGGGTAGTTATCTTGTGGATGGCTTCCTGGTAAAATGAGTTTTAGTTTACTGTTTCTTCTATGGTCTCTCTGTGTGCTTGCTAGCCACTCTTGTCATGTTTTAATGAAGCAAGAGGACCCTCAACAGATTCCACCTCTCCATCTTAGACTTCCCATATTCCAGAATCATATACCAAATAAATTTCATCTCTTTATAAGTTATGCAGTCTGTAGCATTATGTTACTGCAGCAAAAAATGGACTGACATTATGCATTTGTGCAAGCATTCATTCATTCAGTAGATATTGGACATCTACTGTGTGCCAGACTCTGCTTAGTTAAAGCAGTATAGAAAAGTATATACCTAGCCCTTGACCTATGAAGTGGATAATCAAGAGAGAGAAAGAAGTGAATGAATGAGTAAAATAAGAGTTATGAATTATAAGTGCTATAAAAGAAACGGATGGAGGTAATATGAAAATACTGTGAATGTGGTAGATATTGGGTAGACAGAGGAGATAGTAGAGTGCAGACCTGGCATATGTGGGGAGGAAGCAAGGGAAGATTGGTCTTGGTGGAGGAAGCCCCTTGCAGTAAAGACAGGCTACAGGATGAGGAGATGCCAGTGTTTAACCTCATGGGACCCTTCCCTGAACTCAAAGAGTTTGGGCTTTATACTGAAAGTCAGTGCCCGTGTGCTGAGGGTTTTGAGAAGAGAAACAATTGATCAGATTTGCCCAGACATAGGAATAAACTGGAGTGACTACAAGCAGAGTGACCACTGCAAACAAGTATGATAGTTCAAAGGAGACGGTACAGTTGGTGTGAGTCACCTTCACCAGGTAGGTACACAGGATGGTTAGCAGAGCATGTGGACACTTCAGCTTCCTGGATGTTCTTTTATATTTATGCTTGTCTTGGTTACTTTTCTCTCACTGTTGAGGCAAAATGCTTGACATCCAGAATTAAGGAAGGAAAGGTTTATTTAGCTCACAGTTTGTGGAGGTTTCAGTCCATACTTGGCTGGCTCCAAAGGAGAGTGGCACAGGGCAACCATTCATGGTGGCAGAAAACAGCAAAAAACAGCCAGAGCAAAAGGGAGGAGTGGCAGCAAGCAGCCTGTTTCTCTCCCTTACATATGCAAACTATCTGCCCCAGGACAGGTGTAGCACTCACACCCATAATTCCAGCATTGGATCATGGATCAGTCGTAAACTCTAAAAGCCCACCTCATGAATGCATGAGGCTTTCGGGGGGGGACATCCAGACACAAACCATAACAGTGCCTAAACCTGAATAGAATTTTTCATACCATTTTCCCCTTCTCAAAAAGGTAAATACTGGTGTTTCTTAAGTCCTTTTCCTCTTTTTTCTTCTTTCTCTCCTAGTCTTGTGAGCTCCCCTTTCTTCTGTTTTCTTACATTTTTCTTCTAGATTTTTCTTATGCCGGATTCTTACCCTTCATGTTCTGTCACAGTAATCATATTGATTTTCATGGCTTTAAGTACCAGCTTTATGTTGGTAACTTCTGAACCTGTATTGTTGGCCCAGAGCACTCTCTTGAACTTCTGATGCATATGTGCAACTGATTCCAGAACATTTGGGTTTAAATGACACAACCTGACAAATGTAAATCAAATGTCTCCTGTACCACAAAGGAAGCATCAGCCACATGGTTCCTGAAGCCAAAAACCCTCATGCCATCCTCTGTGTCCACCTCTTGGTCATCTCTCTCAGTGAACCACTAATTCTATTGTAGTCTTTATCAGATGTACAACATCAACTTTTCCCCAACAACTTCATGGTCATGACACTACTCTAGATGCACATCACCTATTTGCTGGTTTACTGAAATAGTCTCTTGCTGGCACTCAAGCCTCCATGGTTGTCTGCCTTGCCTCCAAAATCATACTACATTTAAAATATAAAGCTGATGTCTGTACAAATTAGTAAAGCAAAACCTCTCTATCCCAAATCTCCATTGCAATGAGTCTGAGTGAGAATGTAGACGAGACACAGGTGGGTGGAGGCTCCCGCAGTATTCTGAATGGTGGAAGATGAATGCAGATTTGAAAGGTGAAACCATCTGTGGCCCAGAACATACCCAACTCAGGACCCAGGGGGAGCAACTGCAGAACGGTGGGGAAAATATCCAAGTTTAGATTCCAACATCATAGACAGGACAGAAATGGGAATGAAAGTAGGTCTGACTGAGAAGGGTATTAAAGATGTGCATGCAAAACCCCTCCCACTCCTGCTTTTCTGTGAGCCTGATGCCCGACTCGAATCTTCAGGTGAAAAGTCACAGCTCTTTTCACTAGTATAATTGAGACGATTGGCTTTGGAGAAATTAGGAACCTCTTTTTAAAAGCTCATGAGTAGTTTCTCTGCAGAGGGAATGAGAGTCAGCAAGATTTCTCTAAAGCTTCTGCCAAACCTTTTCCCTCAATTTCAAAATATATTATACAATGTTTATTAATATGAATTGCAAATGTTTGAACATATTTAAAACATTACTGAGAAAAAGATTAATAAGAACATAAACTCTATACAAACACATTTCAGAGGCAAAATGATAATTTTAAAATACTTGTTTTATGGAAAGATATTCCTTGGTCATGGATAAGAAAAACCAACATTGTGAAAATGACCATACTCCTAAAACTGTTGTACAGATGTAATACAATCCCAATGAAAATATCATTAGCATACCTCACATACCTACAGAAAATATTCCTAAAATTCCTCTGGAACCAGAAGAAACCAAGAATAGCAAAGGCAATCCTTGGGCAACAAAAACAAGTCAGGAGGCACCACAATCTTTGACTTGCAATTATACTACAAAGCTACTGTGATAAAATCAGCATAGTACTGGTAAAAATATACCCAAGGGTTGAAAAAACAGATTAGAAGATGCAGACACAATTACAAACATGCTCAGTCACCTTATCTTTGGCAAAGGAGTCAAACATGTTCACTGGAAAAAAAGACAGCCTCTTTAATAAATGGTGCTAGAAAAACTGACTTTCCACATGCTGAAGACTAAAATTAGATCTATGTCTATCACCATGCACTTAACTAGAGTCAAAGTGGATCAAAGATCTAAATATTAAAACAGAAACACTAAATCTACTGGAAGAGAAAGTAGGTAGAAATTTTGAAGACATAGGTGTAGGCAGAGAGTTGATGAACAAAAACCAAACTGCACAGGAACTAGTTCAAAGAATCAATAACTGGGATCTCATATTATTAAAAAATGTTTGCACATCAAAAGAAATCACCAGCAGAGTAAAAAGAAAACCCACAAATTGGGAAAATATTTTAACCAATTGTCCCTAAGACAAAGGACTCCTATCTAGAACATATAAAGAATTTTAAAAGTTAGGACCCTCGAAATCAAAGACCCAATCAAAAATGGGCATCTAAGATAAATATACATTTCTCAGATGAAGAAATACAAATGCTAAGTATATGAGAAAATGTTCATCATCACCAGTCATTCAAGAAATGAAAACAAAAACAACACTGGGATTCCGTCTCTCCCCAGAAAGAATGGCTATCATCAAGAAATCAACCAATAACAAAGGCTGGTGGGGCTGTAGAGGAAAAAAGAACCCTTCTCCGCTGTTGGTAGGAGTGTAGATTGGTAAAACTGACATGGCTAAAGTGACTCTATTTTGTTTCTAGCCTCTCTCTTAGTAGTCCCTTAAACTTTAGATAAACGCACTCCTCACCCCTCCTTTTAGTTAACCATAAACCCATAAAAGAAGGAACAAGACTTTTATCTACAGGACAGCCACAGCACTGCACCTATGTGGAACTAGTCTCCAATAGCCTGAGCTGCTGAGGCACTCCTCCCCCCCAAGAACTGGACTGATCACTGTGATATTCTCAACTTCCTGAGACTCAATATGCAGTAACCTTTATTTATTCCTGAGTCCTACTGCTATTGCATGTGGCTTCACAGACCCTGACCTACTGCCATGTCCCATTATGTGAGTGTCCAGAGTGACCACTGTGTGGAGTTTAAGGCCTTCGAGCCTAAGCTACTACCATGCCCTCTTGGTCCCTTGCCTTGAATAAGATATGCCCTGCTCCTGGGGTGCCACACCTATGGTGTCTGACTGCACAACCACTGGTGTACTGGGAAAACTACATCCACTTGCACCTTAGAGAAAGAACCTGCACTTCAAGCACCAAGTGTTACTGTACTTTTGCAATCTCTAAGCACAGAATCTTTGAGCACTGGTACCACTGTTGTTGCTGATTGTGAGTGATATCACACTCAACATAAGGAGAGAGGACACATCCCTGCAGCTAAGACTTAAGAATAAAAGGATCCTAAATTATTCACCCTAATACCCTGTTCAGCCAACGTCACTGTCTAAAACTGCTGTTAGATCACTTAGACACCTCTAGTCATTGCTAAAGGTAACCATAATCATGCCCACACAAAACCAGAACCACTGCACCCTGCCTAACTGAAACCCTCTGATCATCTGCAGGTATAGTCTTGTGCTGAAAAAGCCACTCTATATAGCTTGGAGAAAGTGGCTACCCTACAAGATGCACAGAGATCAATGCAAGAACATGAGAAAAATGAAGAACCAAGGTAACAGTGTCAAGAGAACTAGATAACAATGTCATCACATGATTACTCAAACTCTACAGTGACTGATCCCATAGAATTTACAGAAATTTAAGAATGTTTTGAATACAAATTCAAGATAATACTAAAAAGTCTCAATAGACAGCAGAGAATACAAATTGGCAAGTCAATGAAATCAAGAAAACAGTTCATCCTCATAATTAGAAACTCAACAAAGAGATAGTTATCATATAAAAGACTCAAACAGAAAGCCAGGAGCTGGAGAATTCAATCAATGAAATCAAAAATAAAATTGACAGCTCCAAAAGTAGAGTAGATCAAAGAGCAGAAGAAAGAATATGATGAACTTGAAAATGGCCCAGTCAAATGAAAAAAGGAGAAAAAATTAAAGTATGTGGAAATTATGGAGCATCTTTAAGCCAACAGAAACTTGCATTATGAAAGTTTCAGAAGATATAGACAAAGAAATAGGAAGCTTATTAAATAAAATATGAAATAATTGCTGAAAATTGATGAGAGTTAGACAATGTGTAGCTATCCAGATGCATGATATTCTAAGGTCCCCAAGTATATTCTACTGAAAGAAATCTTCTCTGAGGCACACTATAATAAAAATTTCAGAAGTCAAAGACAGCCAGCCTGGTGGCCTCCTAACTACCTAGGAAGCTGAAGCCGAATGTAAAATCTGAGATCATCTGGGAAACATAGGGAGAAATTTTCTCAAAAAAGTCAGACAGGTTATAAGACATCAAGGTAAAAGCTTTGACTCATATATGAGAAAATCCCATGCAACTATTAATAGATTTCTAAGCAGAAACCTTGCAAATCATAGGAAAATTTTATACTCAAATTGCTGAAAGAAAAATTTCTAGCCAAGAATACTGTACTGAACAAAGCTGTCTTTCACAAATGAAGATGAAATATTTTTCACAAACTAAAGCTGAGAGAATTCATTATCACTAAACCTGTTTTAAAAGAAATGTTAAGAGATAGGGCTGGGGATTTATCTCAGTGGCACAGCGCCTACCTGGCAAGCGCAAAGTTGTGAGTTCAATTCCTGGCACTGGAAAAAAAAAAAAGACATACATAAGTTTTGGGGCTGGGGATTTAGCTCAGTGGCACAGTTCCTGCCTGGTAAGCCCAAGGTCGTGAGTTCGATTCCTGGTACCAGAAAAAAAACAAAAACAAAAAACAAAAAACAAAAAAAGATATGTAAGAGAGTTTTTTAGACAGAAAGAAAAAAGATGATAATCATCATGAATACATTTGAAAGTATAAACTCATGGATAGAAGTAAATACATAGCCAAATCTAAAATACTCCAATACTATAAAGGTAACTTGTAGTTCATACACATCTTCAGTATGAAAATTAAAGTTCAAGATGATGTAAAATAACTGATACAATAGTTTGTTAAGGAATACACAATATAAGAAGATGCAAACTATGACATTAAAAGCAAATTGTGAATGAGGTAAAAGTCCAGAATTTTGTTTGTGACAGAAGTTAATCTGCTATTACTTAAAAGAGATTACATTTTGTGTGCATTCCATGGTAACTACACTACCTAAGGCTATAATGGATATGCAGATGATAAAGAGAAAGAAATCAAAGCTTGCCATTACAGAAAATTATCAGATCACAAGGGTAGGCAATGAGAGGACAAAAAGGAAAAGTAGAAAACAACTAGAAACAAATAAAAGAGCAGTAGTTCTTACCTGTCAATAGTAACCTTGTATGTAAATGTATTAAATTCTCTAATCAGATGATATCCAGTGGCTAAAAACACAATCTAACTACATGTGCCTATAAGAAACTCAAAATTTAAAAGGCACATAAGTAAAGGATGCTAGAAGGTATTGCACAAAAGTGATAATCAAAGGAACAAAGGAATGGCTACACTTACACTTGATAAAATAGACTTTAAATAAAAATGTTGCAAGAAGCAAAGGCCATTACTGTTACAAATATATGTAAAATTCATTACAGCATTTACATATATTAGCAAATATTAGTGGATATGAAGGGGAAGTGGATAGCAATAGAATAATAGCCTTACTTTATACAATATATCCTCAACTAGACAGAAAGTTAGTAAGGAAATAGTAGACCTGAATTACACTTTTGACTGAGAGGACCTAATAGCTGAATACATATTTTCTCTAGCTCTCATGGAACACTCTCCATGATACATTACTTCTTAAACCACAAAACAAGTTTTAACAGATCTAAGAAGATTGAAAACATCCAGTATTTCAGAACACAGCTTTACAAAACTAGAAATAAACAGGAGGAAACTTAGAATCTCACCAATACATGGAAATTAAACAAAATGCTTTTGAAAAATCGATGATTTAAAGAAGAAATAAAAATGAAAATTAAAAAAGCATCTTGGGACAAATGAAAATAGAAACCCAACATTTTTTTATCAACCCTACAGGATATAGCAAAAGCTGTTCTAATAAGAAATCTCATAGAAATATATGCCTATGCTAAAGAAATCTCAAATAGTCTCAAGAAAGTCTCTCATTGGTCTCAAGAAAGTAGAAGGAGAGAAACATAAACTCAAAACTAGCAGAAGAAAATAAATACAAAAATCTTAAGTGTTTGCTTTTTGCCCATTGACCAGATAACTAGAATTATCTGCATTATCTATGCAGCATGGGGTTTTTATTATTTTTTAACTAAAGACATCTCTTTTTGGTAATGAAAAATGTGTTTTGTTTTTAAATCCTTGTTTTTCTCAATACACCTTTAAAGGTTTTTAAATTGTTTCATATCTGGTCAGGTTGAGATCTTTAAGAACTTCATTTTTAATTTGTAATAAAAGTTTACAACTTGATCTTTTCAAAAAAGTCAGCAAACTGCAAACACCTGTTCATAAAGATTTTAAGCAATAATAAAAAAATCAAAACAGGAATAAAACAGAGACCAGAAAATCATAGAAAAAAAATCAATAAAACTGTGTTAACTTTTCTGGTTTTTTTTTTTTTTGTTTTTTTGTTTTTATTTAAAAGAGTAAAAGAAGGATAACATCGTAATAGGAGGATTTATCGAATTACAGACAAAGTGGTAGGACATTGTCAATGTTTGTTATTTTACCTATTGGTATCTTCATGCTAATAAACTCCCATGCTATAACCATGCATATAACCCCATTTGTTGATTCTTGTTGTATTTCTTGTGTAATTGGAGTTCTGTTCAGAAAGCCCTTGCCCATATCTGTGACTTCAAGTGTTTTGCCTATTTTATCCTCAACTAAGTTCATTGTTTCTGTTTTAATAGTTAGATATCCAGTCCATTTTGATTTTAGTTGAGCACATGGCAAGAGATCCATATCTCTCCATATACATCTCCATCTTATGCATGTGACTCTGGCTTTGTTCTTATTTCCCATACTTATTTCCATTTTTCTGAATCTCCTTTTTCTTAGCTGTGAGCCTCTGTAAAGATGCAAAAGAAACTTAAACACTTGTAACATGCAATGGCACAACATAAATATTCCCATTCCAGAAGGTACAAGTGGAGAGATAGAAAGGAATGGGACCAAAGCAAGACCTAAATCCATCATCTGGGGCAATCTGTGGCAAGATGTGAACTCTAAGGGGCTTGGGTAGCTCTGCTCCTACTGCAGTGCCAGTGGTTCTAACCCTCATGGCTTAGCTCTTGGACGAGCTTTGCTCACACTGTGGCTTTCCTCAGATGATCCACATTTCTGGCTTCTTCAACATTCTAGGGTCTCCAGTACATCTTCACTTTCACACACATCCCTCTCAAGGGTGCAATACCTTGCTCCCAGGCCTTCTTCTTAAATCTGGGTGGAAACTTTCCTGACCCCAAATCTCTTTCATCCTGCATGTGACTAAAACCAGCACCAAGTGGATGATACCAAAGTCTTCCTCAGCTGGAGTAGTAGCCAAGCTTTCTTCTCTCTTGGCAGTAGGAATCAAGTTCCTGGATTGCTAAATTGTATGAACCTAATCCAGAGGCATAAATTCTTTAGGCCACTGCCATTATGGAACATGGTTCCCTGCCTGGTGTTTTAGGCTGTGAGCAGAATCTCCCTTCAGGCTCATCTCACAACATTCTAGGGCTGCCTCTCCACCCAGCATCTCCCAAACTTTCAGGACTTTCCACAAGCCAGTTCCAATGGCTTCTGAACCACATGGTGAGGTAGTGTTACAGCAATGACCCCACTCTCAGTATCAAAATCTGTCTGAGTTACTTCCTCACTACTGGGACATAACACTTGATTTCACAAGTTAAAGGAGGAAAAGTTCTGAGGATATTTTAGCTCACAATTTGTGGAGGTTTCAGTCCATAATTAGCTGGCTCCCATGCAGGGTGGCCTACCAGAGGGGCATGACAGAGAAGAAACCATCCATGGCGGAGGAGACAGGAGCCAGCAGCAGCAAAGAATCTTCTTTTCCTTTTATTCCATCCAGGCTTCAGTCTTATTTGACTGAATAGTGCTACCCCCACTCTGGATAGGCCTTCCCACTCTCCACACCCAGAACTATGCTAAACCAACCGTTAGACTAATTTAGTTATCACACACACCTCATCCATGTTCACACAGGCTAGATCCAGCCATCTTTGTGAAGCCCCACACATGAACACATAAGGCATCGAGGAGACATCTAGATACAAGCCATAATATGGTGGAATGTACTGAATATATCAATTAGGTCCATTTGTTCTCCAATATTGTTCAGTTCTTTCATTCTACTCTTTTAACTTTTCATTTGTGTAGGGGCTTACAACTAAGAGTTTGCCTTATGTCTCAGAGGAACTTGGTGCTTGGAATTTTCAGCAATGCTGAAACTTTTAGGACTTTGGCAACTTTTATAGATGGACTAAAATGTCTTTTGCATAAAGGGATGTGAATGAGTCTTTGGGGTCCAGGGGCAGAATGTTATGGTTTGTGTCTGGATGTCCCCGCAAAGCTTTATGCAGTCATGGGGTGGGCTTCTACAGTTTATGATTGATTCATGGTTCAATGTTGGGATTATGAGTGTGAGTGTTACACTCACCCTGGGGTGGGTAGTTTACATACAATGTAAGGGAGGGAAAGAGGCTTGCTGCTTCTCCTCCCTTCTTCTCTGGCTGCTTTTGCTGTTTTCTGCCACCATGAACTGTTTCCCTCTGCCATGGAGCCAGCTGAGTATGGACTGAAACCTCCACAAACTGTGAGCTAAATGAACTTTTCTTTCCTTAATTTTGGGTGTCTAGTATTTTGTCTCAGCAATGAGAGAAAAATAACCAAGACACATATCTTCCTATAGGATCCACACTTTTATTATTGTGCAGTGCTCTCTCTGTTTTGTTTCTTATGACAGTAGTTGACAGTACAAGTCTAGTCACTGCATTTCTTTGGAATATTTTCCTCACTCATTTATTTGCAGCCTATGCCTATTCTTCATTTATGAGGAGCCTATTATAGACAATGCATACATAAGTCTTGTTCCTTGATCCACTCAGCCACTTTATGTCATTTAATTGGGGATTTTAGTTCATTTGCAAAGAAGGTGATTATTGGTAGGCAAGGATATACTATTGCCATCTCATTCATTTTTTCTGGCTCTTTTGTTCTTCTTTTGTCTTTCATCGTATTTTAATGATTTTTTGTAGTAGTTTGCCTTAATTTTTTCACCTGATCATTTGTGTTTTATCTGTACCTTTTGTGATTATAATTTTATAGTTATAACAGTTTATTTTGAACTGATAACAGCTTAATGTCAATTTTATACAGAAAATGTACTTTACTCCTCTCTTTATGTATCAGTACTAGATTTTACTCCTGTATATTGTGTTTTTATTTTAAAATTTCTGAGTTTGCATTACTCTTATGACTTTTTAATGTTACTTTATATATTAGTATTGACCATGATTTACATGGCTCCATTACACTATTATCATATTCTGTGTTTTCTTTACATTTAAGATTTGGAGTGAGATTTATATTTTTATGTGCTTTTGTGGTGCTGTGTAGCATGTTTATTTTAAGTTATGAAATTCCATTTCACACTTATAAAACAAGTCTAGATGTGACAAACTCCCTTAGTTTTTGTCTAGGAATACATTTCTTCATCATTCTGAAAAACATTTTTGCTGGGTAAATTATTTTTGGCTGGAATTTTTTTCTTCTTTAGTGCTCTATCATTCCACTTTCTTCTACCCTGCAGTATTTTTGCTTAGAAATCTATTGATAGTATTCGGGATCCTTGCTTGTATGTAACAGGTCACTTTTGCTATTTTCAAAATTATCTCTTAGACATTTGACAATTTAAGTATAATGTATCTCAGTGCAGGCATTATTGGGTTATCCTATTTAGGAATCTTTATGTTTTATAAATCTCAGTGTCTGGGCCAGGGTTATAGCTCAGTGGTATAAGCGCTTGCCTGGCAAGTCTGAGGTCATAAGTTTGATTCCTGGTTCCAAAAAAAGAAAACAAAAAGCAAAAAACTCAGTGTCCATTTCCCTTCTTAGATTTTGGAATTTTTTTGTTTATTTGTTTGTTTTTTGTTTTTTTCTGGTACCGGAACTCAAACTCACGACCTTGCGCTTGCCAGGCAGGCACTGTGCTGCTGAGCTAAATCCCCAGTCCCTTGATTTTGGAATTTTTTAATCCTTTTTTCTTTTGAATTTTCATGTAATATAAGGAGATATTGATAAAAATTTTCGCTTTATTTTTCAGCTATCATTTCTTTGAACACACTTTCTTCCCTTTTATTTCACTGTTTTCCTTTTCAGGCTTCTAGAATGCATATATTAGCATGATGATGTCTCATAAATCCTCTAGGTTTATTTCACTCTTTCTGATGCTTTTTTCTTTTTGCTCCTCTAACTGGTCTACTTTTGAGCTTGTCAATTCTTTCCTCTGCTTGTTTGAGTTTTATTAAAGTGCTTCACTGAGTTTTTCAATTTAGCCACTGTATTCTTAAATTTCAAGATTTCTGTGTGTTTTTTAAAACATGCTTTCTATTAATTAAACTTTTCATTGTGCTCCCCTATTATTTTCCTGATGTCATGTAGTTGTCAATTTGTATTCTATTGTAGCTCACTGCTTTTCTTTTAAGATGATTATTTTGAAATCTCTGTGGAGAAGTACCTGGATCTCCACTTTTTATTAGTTTTATTTCATCTGGCAATACTTTTTTATTCTGTATGATCCCATAGGCTTACATAGATGTCTGTACATTCAAATAAGCAATCACTTCATAAACCATTTATAGACTGGTTTCAGCCGGTCCTCAGCTTCCTCAGGTGGGTGGGACTGAGTGTGGAATGCAGTAAGTGGAGAGGGAGTCGGATCACAGGCTTGCTTCCTTTTGTGCATCAAGTCTTTGGTCAGCAGGTTTGTTTACTAGGGCATGGCTCCTGGAGATTCCTCCACAGATAGATACATTCTTAAGAAAGGCAGAGAAGTGAGTCTGGGGCCAATTCCACAGTGGTATGGGACTGTTTCTGGATCCGTAGCTACTCTGTTGTGCAGGTCTACTTTATCACTTCAGGTTTCTCAGCCTTGGGTTCACTGGGAAGTTGCAAGTTCCTCCTATTATAGATAGCCAAGTTAGGTAGAAATATTATAGGGAGTCAGACAGTGGTGGGATCTCAAGAGTTCAGTGCAGAAGACATCTGTGGCTGGAGGAATATTCACTGAAGGCCAGACTTCAAGAAAAGGAGGAACAGCTCACCCATATACTTCCCCTAGGGATGAACAGCAGTGATTGATATTTTAAATAGGTATCAATCATCTTGGATTGGAGGATCAAACCTCCTTAACCCACCCCTCCTAGGAAAGTCCTTGTCTACCCACTTGCACTTGCTACATGACTAGATTCCCAATTTGATCTCCATTTAATCAATATTGATCAAGCAACTGTACTTGTAACATTATTGTAACATTATTGGTTCACCATAGTCTTGTCCCTCCTCATACCCATCTTGTGATTTCCCATTGGATCAATATTATCTAAATGATTATACTTGTAATCTTATTGATTGATTATAGCTCTGCCCCATCTTAAATCTGCCTCACCTTGTGGCTTTGCTCAGTGAACACCCTTAAGCAGTTGGGTTCGTGGGCAACCCACTTTCTGGGCCTCCTTCTGTCCCTATTGTACCAAAGCTTTCTTTCGCTCAATAAATTCTTCCTGCTGTCAACCACCATTGTTCCCAGGATTCATTCCTTGATTTTAGAGAACATGAACTTGGCATTTCAGACATCTAGCAGTTTGGGAGTTATGTATCCCCTGTATCACTACCTGTGTCCTAAAGTGTCACGTAGACACTTTTGTCCATTGATGGTTACCAAATCATTGTTTGTTGGGGGGATAAGAGCTGAGTTCCTTATTCTGCCTCTCTTGCTTGCATTATTGCTCTGGAAATTTCCTTGTATGTTTAGATTGTAATTATAGATTGTATAGCTACAATGAATTTTAGTCTATGGTATGTTACATCTCAAAGGTTCAGAATTATTTCTGATTGAAACTGCTCAGAATACATTTCTTGTAGTACATTAGGAATCAACTTTTTGTTGTGGGGTTTGTAATGTGTATATTCAGTAAAAATGATGTGGTAAATTAACTATCCCTTTTATTTGCAAATATTATATTAACATGGTTTAAGAAACTATCTCAAAGCACGGGAAAAGTTCTGCAAAAAGAATGGTTCATTCACAGAATATCTCCATGGAGAGACATTTCTTTTCCATGCTGTTGACCTAGTGCATAGAAATAAAGGAGCTAAATGAGTCACTCTTTTCCCTACATTCAGCTTTAAAAACTACCTTAATGGTTACCCATGCTTCCATTTTCTTAAAAGATGTACAAAACAAAATAACGAAAGCCCAAGAGATCATCATGGCCTAGGTGGCAGAGCAGTAGTACAAGTGAGAAATCTAATAGGAGAGCCCAAAAAGTCAGAGATGTCTGACCTTTAAATTCTAAATCCCTAAGTTATTATGGCCTTTTTTTGGCCTTTTTTCCTTTCCCCTGTTCCTGCTGCTACCTTCCTGGTGATCATCAATAAATGTAACTACTTGCTATGGAGTGTATGCTTGGCAATTCTTTCCTTATGCTACACAAGAACCTGGACTATTTTTAGCCCACTCAATTGTAACAGACTCACTTCTTTTCATCTCCACAGACAACACAGAGAAATAGTATAACAATCTGAGTAAAGAAAAACACTGTTTATTTCCCTACTCCACATCGTTGTTGGTCCCTGAAATGATTTTTCCCTATCTTTGTAATGCACATTTAGAACTAATTAAATCAAAGCTAGAGGAATACCTAAATGTATTAATTTCACAAAATTAAATTATTAACCTTTTAGGTTCTTATTGTTTCTTTTCTTTTTGTGGAATCTAGGCTACTCAGGAATGAGGCTGTGTGTATGCACATGCACACCTACATTCAGGAAGGAAATAAGCTGTTGAAAAAGGACAAGAAAAATTGTCACTAAGATACTTGAGTATCTCTATTCCTAGAGTAACAAAACTACAGTGATTAGGCAAGGACTTTAAACTAATTCACAAGTTAGTTCTTCACCTCCTCTTTCTTCTTCTTTTCCAAAGAGTAACTGGGAAAGTTTGTGTTCCCTCTTGAACAGTGTTGAAGAGCCCACTGATGTCTTGGAATACGCACTTGACAAATACTTGCCAAATAAAAGTTACCAAATATTTACAAAACAGGATCACTAGCTTTCCTGGTGGAAGATTTAGAGTGTTCAGAGTTGTCCATTCAGACAAATTACATCCATTTATGGTCAGATACTAAGGCTAATTATTATGAATTCCAATCTTAGTGTTATAAGATCAGAATGATCATCATGTTGCTCCTTCATCCACTTATGTATGCATTAGGCACTATTCTATGAAATTCTTTCCTTTTACCTACAAATGTCTCAAGGTTATCCCTCTTTATGGCAGAGTAGTACTTCACTGTATAAAGTAAACTTCATCTTCTTTATCCATTCACCTGTTGATGGGCATTTGGGTCTTAGGTAAATGGATGCATCTTGAGACCATACTCTTAAGTGAAGTAAATTGGACATAAATGTTTAAATACCTCATTGTTTCTCTGGTGTTAGAAACCAAAAGTGTGAATAAGGACCAAAATGTACATTAGGTATTGTGAAATAAGATGAAAATATACAAATGGGGAGGGGAACAAAGGAGGGGGGAGCAGGAAAGGAAAGAAGGGAGAAGTTAAAAGAAAGTGAGAAAAGAAGAAAAAATGAAAACAAAGCTTTTGTAAATGGGGAGGGGAGGAAGGGTTGAAGGGAGGGTAGAGGAATGGGAAAAAAAAGAATCAAATTATATCATGTACAGGCACAAATTCTCTATGGTAAATATGATCATTATATATCTAAAATGTAGATATAAATATGTATCTTGCAATAAAATTTGTTTGAAGAAAAAAATTCCACACCATCCAAAATAAGTCCAGGAAGCATCAACACAGAACAGCCTGGAAGTCATACACCTGAAATTTCTGAAATGATAGCAACTGAAGTAAAGAAACAACTCCATCACGCCATAGAAGGCATCAGATCAGAAATAATGTTACAGGTGAGAAAAGAAATGACAACAATAATGAAAGAAATGTTCAACATATACAAAGATGACATAGACAAGAAAATAGAAGAGCATAGACAACTCAATGAAACCTTCAGGGAACAATATAGAAAAGAACTAGAAGATACGAAATAGATGTAAACAGATATCCAGGAACTTCAATATTCCATTGAAAGCTTGCAAAACCGCCTGAATGAAGCTGAAGATAGACTTTCAGATCTTGAAGACAGCATTGCCACTAATGAACGTGAAAGGAGGGATCTCTTAAAAACAACAGGAACCAGGAAATAACAATTCAACAACTACAAGATGAAGGAAAGAGAAATAATGTCAGATTAAAAATAGGTATTAATGAAAGAGCAGGTGCCAACACAAATAATGTAAAAAGACTATTAGCAGAAATAAGAGCAGAAAAATTACAGGCATGGTAAGAGAATTGGACATCCAGTTAAGTGAAGCATACAGAACACCAGTTAATCATAAACAAAATAAATCTACACCCAGACACATACTGATCAAGATCCTGGAAACTCAACAAAAGCTCAGAGTATTAAAACTCTTAGAGAAAAGAAACAGATCGCCTATAAAAAAAAGCCTATCAGAATCACATCAGACTTCTCAACACAAACCATCAAGGCAAGAAGAACTGGAGTGAAGTATTTCAGGTACTGAAAGAAAACAACTTCCAACCCAGATTGATGTACCCTGAAAAGCTATCTTTCAATTTTAATGGAGAAATAAAATATTTTCATGATAAAGAACAACCGAAGAAATTCATGAGTGCCAAACCAACCCTAAAAGAGTACTAAAGGATATACTAGAAAGAGATAAAACAGACCACAACTTCAAGAACTGCAACAGAAAGGAACCACCAAGCAGAGCAAGCAATTAAATAGAGGGAAAAAGGAGGGTCCAACAGCGGGAGAATAGCATGACAAAGATAAGCCAGTGCATATCAGTTATAACCATCAATGTAAATGGTCTCAGTGCATCAACCTAAAGAAGCAGACTTGCAGAGTGGATTAGGAAACAAAACCCAACTATATGCTGTATACAAGAAACACATTTAACTCAAAAAGAAATCAAAGACTGAAAATTAAAGGATGGAAAACAATACTCCATGATACAGGAACCCAGAAAAAAGCAGGTGTAGCTATTCTGTTTGCAGATAATGTGAACTTCAAACCAAGAACAATCAAAAGAGATAAAGAAGGTCAATACATACTTGTGAAGGGGAATCTTCAAGAGGAAGAGATAACAATCATAAATATCTATGCAGCAAATATAGGAGCCTCCACCTACATAAGACAAATTCTAACAGACATGAAAAATGAAGTAAGTAGCAACACAATCATAACAGGGGACTTTAACACACCACTGTCACAAAAAGATAGATCAACTAGACAAAAAATTGGGAAAGAAATAACAGAACTTAACCAAACACGTGAACATATGGACTTAGTAGACCTTTACAGAATGTTCTACCCAACAGCATCAGAATGCACATTCTTCTTAGCTGCACATGGGATGTTCACTAAAATAGACCATGTACGAGTACACAGAACATACCTGAGTAAATGCAAAGCAATTGAAATTATCCCATGTATACTATCAGATCATAGTGCAATGAAATTGGAAATTAATGACAAAAGAAAACACAAAACTCCATAAACAGCTGGAAATTAAATAATATCCTTCTGAACAACAAACGGGTCACAGATGAAATCAAAGTAGGGATTAAACAGTCTTTACAATCAAATAAAAATGGAGATATAACCTACAGGAGCCTGTGGGCTGCAATGAAAGAAGTCCTCAGAGGGAAATTTATAGTGGTGAACTCCCACCTCAGGAAAACAGAACAAGCACAAATAAACAATCATATGCTGTACCTCAAGTTCTTAGAAAAAGAAGAGCAAGTCAAACCCAGAGCCCAAAGAAGGCAGGAAGTTATAAAGCTCAGAAGAAGTTAATGCAATGGAAACTAAAAAAAAATACAAAGAATTAATGAATCAAAGAGTTTGTTCTTTGAAATAAAATAGATAAACTTCTAGCCAATCTTATCAAAACAAGGAAAGAAAAACTAAAATAAATGCAATAAGTAATGAAAGGGGTGAAATCACTACAGATCCTGAAGCAACTCAGAAGAATATCAATACCTACTTTGAAAATCTTTACTCTCATAGGCTGGAAAACACAGAGGAAATGGACAGATTTCTAGATACATATGAATTACCAAGGTTGAATGAAGAAGATATAAAAATGCTGAATAACTCAATATCAGCCAGTGAAATTGAGAATGTGATTAAAAACTTGCCAAGGAAGTAAAGCCCAGGTCCTGATGGATTCACAGCTGAATTCTACAAGCAATTTAGGGAAGTCCCATTTAACCCAGCTATTCCCCTTCTGGGTATTTTCCCAGAAGTGTTAAAGACATCATACCACAGCAATATATGTGCACCGATGTTTACAGCAGCACAATTTGTTATAGCTAAATATTGGAAACAACCCAGATACCCATTCACTGGGGAATGGATAAAAAAGTTGTGGTACTTTTATATAATGAAGTATTACTCAGCTATTAAAAAAAAGATAAACTCGAGGCTTTTGTAGGTAAATGGATGCAACTAGAGACCATACTCATAAGTGAAATAAACCGGACCCATGTGTGTAAACATCATACTGTTTGCTTGGTGTAGAAACCTGAAAAACTAAGTAAAACTCAAAACATAGAATAAATGATAGGAAAGGGAAAGAAATTTTTCAAAAGAAGGAATGACTTGGATGAGGGAAAGAAGAAAAAAGAAAGAAGGAAGGCAAAACATAAATATATATATGAATAGCTGTGATAACTGTATTGCTGATGTCTGAAGGTGTATTGAAATGAACAGTTAATGCTTACAATTTTTTATGTTCTGATTGATTTTGCATTTTGTCTGGTGGCATGAGAAACTAATTTGAAGGTAACAATATGAAATGGAATTACAATGGTGAACTCCTACCATCTTGTTTAGTGAAACTCTGTATTATCTCTAAGGTTTTATTGAAGAATTATTTTCTTAATCTCTTTAATGGTTTGAGCAACCTTTCACTCTTACATCTGATAATCTGAGCAATGTAGTTGATAGTGAAATGCAATGTAACAGCCACTGTTGATTTGTTTTAATTTGTCTTGAGACCCTGTATCACTTTGAATGTTCCTGCTTTGATATGTTTATGTTCATGATACTCGTATGCTGCTACTGTTCTACTTTTTGTTTGTGTCTCATGTACTACTCTCTTTAAAAAAATAAAAACAAAATAAATTTGAAGAAAAATAGTCTTTGAAGTTTGCTCATTTTCACTCATACAAAGCTGAAAGGTGTGTGTGTGTGTGTTTGTGTGTGTGTGTGTGTGTGTGTGTGTGTGTGTGTGTACTACAGGATTGGATAATCAGAGACAGGATACTCTACAATGGCTATCTGCATGTTAGAAATCCAGAAAATCCTATAAGTCTGCAGTTCAAAAATCAGGAAGTCACTTAAGAGGCATTAAATATTCAGTGCCAATCTAATACTGAAGTCCTGGAAGCTCTCTAGAGAGTTGCTGGTTTGAGTCCATGTTGAAAGTATAATGAAAATGGATTTGATGTCCACATGCAATGGCATGCCCACTGAAGGAGAACGGAGCTTTTCAAATACAGACTGACTTCATCATTTTTCCTCTTCCATTCTATCCTGGCTGTAAGCCTATTGGATGTTGATGTCTAGTCATAGTTTGATAGTCTACATGCCAATCATCTCTGGAAACACTCCCACATATATACCCAGAAGTGTCCTTTACTAATTTGCCAAACATATTTTAATCTAGTTAAGTAGACAATCACAATTAACCATCACAGGTGGCATATATACAGCATATCATGCTTATCTTTGCAAAGAAAGACTCAACAATGTTATAATTTGATAAATGACCTGTAGAAAGAATAAGATAAATATATGTCAAGTGAGATACCATGGTGTAGAGGTAATGCTTTTACAGTTATCTGCATGTAGATGGTAATTTTTTTCTTTTCCAAGAACACATTTATATAATTTTCTTTCATTGAATATTGGCAAGATGGATAGATGCTATGTAAAAATCCATTCCAAAAGTCTACTTTTAATAATCTGAACATAGAAAATTTAAAAACTCTCTTTTATCCCTGTATCCTATTCATAAAAAAATCATTGTAAAGATTGGAAAATCTGCTCACCTGTAAGTATTATTAGTTGAACTTATAGAGAAAAATTGGGTCTTGTAATAGCAGTTATGTCTCTACCCAAGACCCTATCTAGGTACTCCAGGGAGAAATCAATCGATCCAGGAGTGTCTGGTAAGTATTTAACAGCCTGGTCTCTGGAAAGTAAAAAAATGCATGGTTTTCAACATATGCTTATTTCCATTATGTAAATATTTTCACCACGTGTGATTTCAAGCTACAGATACTCCTCATTTCATTTTTTTTTTTTTGCCTTTTTGAGACAGGGTATCACTATGCAGCTCAGGCTGGCCTTGAACTCACTTTGTAGCCCAGGTGGGCCTTGAACTCACAGTGATCCTCCTGCCTCAGCCTCCTGAGAGCTGGGATTACAGGCATGCACCCCCATGCCAGGCCACTCCTCATTTCATATTCATGTTCACTTCCTATGAACTGTATACAGTACAGTATGTGTATTACAATATTCAGAACAAGGAAATGAGGAAAGGAAACTCTGACTTGATGATTTTGCTTTTATTTGAATAACTTTTACATGCAGTGCTGTAATGTATAACAGAGCATAAACTACAGTATTGTATGGTACAATCAGCAAAAATTGTGGTACTGTACTGTAGAAGAAGCCACTATAAGGCTGCACTGCTGCTCACATTCCTGCATAATGAGTCTAAATGCAGGTCGTAAGTTTGAGTGGCAGGTTGTAAGTCTGAACAGCATGCCTTGGTCATAAGTCTGAGCAGTCATTAAAATGTAGGTTGTTAAACAAGAAATAGCTGTACTTATTTGGAGTTGGAAAGAGATACACACGGTCAACTCCAGCATGTTCTATCAAGCATGTGATTCTTCTGGGCCAACATTAGCAACATTTTGGAAAATATGATGGAAAGAAGAATGGTCAGTCTTTGTGCCCAATCTTTTTCCCTCAGATATTAGTCCAAAGGTAGACATTTGATCAGTTTGTGTTAATTGAGGCCTTTAAGAGGAACTTAGTATTTGAAATCTGGAGAGAAATTCTTCCTTTTCTTTTTGATAATGAACTCAGTGTGTGTGTGTGTGTGTGTGTGTGGAACAGGTGCTGGGGTAGAAGCTGGTAGCAAATCTCAGCTTTTCTGAGAGCTGGAACTGAGATACCTAATAAAACAATTGTATATCTTAAGGAGAAAGAGAATAAAAGTTCTGGGAGTCAAGAAAAAGCCAACTGGGGGAGGGGCTTTGAACTAGGAAGCCTTGGTGAGCTGTCTGGCAGCCTGGATTGTCTGTCCCTGCCCCTTATTGCCACTGTGAGAGGGGCTTTGGACTTGGGAGGCCTTGGTGAGCTATGTGGGTGCTGGAATCCTCTGGCCACACCCTACCACCACCACCACCACAAGAGAGGCCTTAGACTTGGGAGGCCCAAGTGAGCTGTCAAGGAACCTGGTTCCTCTAGCCCTGCCCCCTGCCACCGTCTTGGGGAGGTTTCTTGGACTGGAAAGCCTTGGCTGAGCTGTCTGGATGCCTGGGTCCTCTGGCTCCACCTCTAGCCACCACTGAGAAAGGGGCCTTGAACTCAGGAAACCTTGGTGGGCTGTCTGGGAGCTCAGGATCCCTGTCTCCACCTCCCACCACCATCTCAGGAATGAACCTGAATCCCCAGAGACCTAGGAAGATTTGAAAATGACAAAAAGAAGAAGCAAAATACAATCTAAAGCCAAACACACTAGCCAGAACAAGTCCAGGAAACATCAACATGGAAAAACATGAAAGTCATACACCTGACATCTCTGAAATGATAGCAACTGAAGTAAAGAACCAACTACATCACACTATAGAGGAAATCAGATAAGAAATAACTGCTCAGGTAAAAAAGGAATGACAACCATAATGAAAGAAATGCTCAGCATATCAAAAGAAGACATAGATAAAAAAATAGAAGAGCACAGAAAAATGATGGAAATCTTGAATGAGCAGTATAGGAAGAATTAGAGTGCATGAAACAGATTCAAAGAGACATTCAGGAAATTAAAAATTCCATTGAAAGCTAGAAGAACCACTTGAATGAAATGGAAGATAGACTCTCAGACCTTGAAGACAGCATTGACGCTAGTGATCATGAAAGAAAAGATCACTTAAAAATAACAAATGAACAGCAAATAACAATTCAACAGCTGCAAGATGAGGCAAATTAAAAAAAAATAAGGCTCACATGTGTGAACGAAAGAGCAGGAGACAACATGAATTACATAAAAAGACTATTAGAAGTAATAGCAGAGAATTCCCCAAGCATGGAACAAGAAATTTATATACATATAAGTGAGGCATATAGAACCTCAATTAGCCATAACTAAAATAAATCTACACCCAGACACATAATAATGAAGATCCCAGAAATTCAGTAAAAGAACAGAATGTTAAAAGCTTTTGGAGGAAAGAAACAGATTACCTATGAAGGAAAGCCCATCGGAATAACAGCAGGCTTCTGAACACACACCATCAAGTTAAGAAGAGACTGTAGTGAAGTATTTCAGGTCCTGAAAGAAAATAACTTCTAACCCAGATTGCTGTACCCTGCAAAGCTATCTTTCAAAATTCATAGAGGAATAAGATACTTCCATAACAAAGATCAATTGAAGAATTTCAGAAGGGCCAAACCAGTCCTACAAAGAGTTCTGAAAGATATTCTACAAAGTAATCAAATGTTCACAATCTCAAGACCAACAATAGAAAAGAGCTACCAAGCAAGGTAAGCAATTAAATAGAGGGGAGGAGTACAGAACCAACAGTGGGAAAGTACCACGTCAAGGATAAGTCAGTACATAATAATAACCATTAATGTAAATGGCCTCAATACACTAATCAAAAGAAACAGACTGGCAGAGTGGATCAAGAAACAAAATCCAACAATATGTTTTATAGAAGAAACACATTTAACACAAAAGGAAATCCATAGACTGAAAGCAAAGAATGGAAAACCATACTCCGTGTGACAGGAACCCAGAGAAAAGCAGGAGTAGCTATTCTATTTGCAGACAAGGTGAACTTCAAACCAACAATGATCAAAAGAGATAAAGAAGGTCACTATATTCTTGTTAAGGGAAAACTGCAAGAGGAAGAGATAATAATCATAAGTATCTATGTACCAAATATAGGAGCACCAAATTACATAAGGCAAATTTAACAGACATGAAAAATCAAATAAGTAATAACAGAATTGTAACAGGGGATTTTAATACCCCATTGTCACAAAGAGATAGATCAACTAGACAAAAAATTAGCAAAGAAATAACAGAAGCTAAACCAAACATGGAAACAAATGAGTTGAATAAACCTTTGCAGAGTATTGCACCCAACAACATTAAAATACACATTCTTCTCAGCTGCACATGGGACATTCTCTAAAATAGACCACATGCTAGCACATAGAGCACACCTGGGTAAATGCAGAGGAATTGAAATTATCCTATGCATATTATTGGACCATAGTGTGATGAAAATGGAAATAAATGATAAAAGAAATCACAAAAACTCCATAAGCACATGGAAATTAAATAATATCCTCCTGAACAACCAATGGGTCACAGAAGAAATTGAAGTAGAAATTAAACACTCTTTACAATCAAACAAAAATGCAGATATAAACTACCAGAACCTGTGGGATGCAATGAAAACAGTCCTCAGAGGGAAATTTTTAGCAGTGGATTTCCACATCAGGAAAAAAGAATGAACACAAATAAACAACCTGATTTTACACCTCAAACTTCTAGAAAAATAAGAGCAAGTTAATCCCCAATCCTGAAGAAGGGAGGAATTGTAAAGATCAGAGCAGAAATTAAAGCCATTGAAACTAAGAAAACAATACAAAGAACTAATTAATCAAAGAGTTGGTTCTTTGAAAAAATAAATAAAATTGATAAACACCCAGCCAACCTTATCAGGAAAGGGAAGAAAAAAACCTAAAGTCCATGCAATAAGGAATGAAAGGAATGATATCACTACAGATCCTGCACAAATTCAGAAGATCATCAATATCTACTTTGAAAATCTTTACTCTTATCAGATGGAAAACACAGAAGAAATGGACAGATTTCTAGATACATATGAATTACAAATCTGAATCAAGAAGATATAAAAATCTTGAATCACCCAATATCAGCCAATGAAATTGAAAATGTAATAAAATCTTACAAACAAAAAAAAGCCCAGGACCTGATGGATTCACAGCTGAATTCTACAAGAAATTTAGAGAAGATTTAATACCAATTCTTCTCAAACTCTTTAAAGAAATAGAAAGGGAAGCAATTCTTCCAAACTCATTCCTGGAGGCAAGCATTACCCTGAAACCAAAACCAGAAAAAGAACTAACCAAAAATGAGAACTATAGCTCAATCTCCTCAATAAACATAGATGCAAGTTTCTCAGTAAAATATTAGCTAATAGAATGCAGCAAACCATCAAGAAGATAATGCACCATGATCAAGTAGGATTCATATCAGGAATGCAGGGGTGGTTCAATATATACAAATCAAACAATGTATTACACCATATCAACAGGGCTAAAGACAAGAATCACATGATCTTCTCAATAGATGGAGAAAACCTTTTGATAAAGTCCAACACTTATTCATGATAAAAACCCTACAGAAAATTGGCATAGATGGACTTTACCTCAATCTGATAAAAGCCATCTATGACAAACCAACAGCCAAAATCACACTAAATGAAAAAAAATGAAAGCTTTCACTTTAAAATCAGGAACAAGACAAGGATGTCCACAGTCACCACTGCTATTCAAAATAGTTCTGGAGACACTAGCCAGAGCAATTAGATAAGAGAGAGAAGTAAAAGGACTAAAGATAGGAAAGGAAGAAGTGAAATTATCTTTATTTACAGATGACATGATACTCTACATAGAAGACCCCACAAACTCCACCAAAAGTCTCCTAGAATTAATCAACACATTCAGTAGCATAGATGGATACAAGTCAACACTCAAAAATCAATAGCACTCCTATACACAAACAACAAACATACTGAGAGAGAAATAAGGGAAACTGTACCTTTTTACAATAGCATTCAAAAAATTGAAATACTTAGCAATTAATCTAATAAAAGAGATAAAAGATCTATACAGTAAAAATTACAGTACTCTAAAAAGAGAGATTGAAGAGGATTTCAAAAATGGAAAGGTATTCCTTGCTCATGGACAGGAAGAATCAACATGTGAAAATGACCATACTCCAAAAATTGTACAGATTCAGTGCAATTCCAATGAAAATATTGTTGGAATACTTCGAAGACCTACAGAAAATATTCCTAAAACTCATCTGGAACCAGAGGAGACCCAGAAGAGCAAAAGCAATCTTGGGGAATAAAGGCAAGGTAGGAGGTATCACAATTCCCAATTTGAAATTATACTACAAAGTTACTGGGATAAAATCAGCATGGTATTGGGAAAAAAACAGACTAGAAGATCAAAGGAACAGACTAGAAGGTGCAGACACAACCACAAAGACACTCAGCCACCTTATCTTTGACAAATGGGTCAAACATGTTCACTGGGAGAAAGATAACCTCTTCAACAAATGGTGCTGGAAAAACTGCCTTTTCACATGCTGAAGGCCCAAGCTTATCACCATGCACAAAAATGCAGTCAAAATGGCTTAAATATCTAAATATTAAAATAGAAACACTAGATCTATTGGAAGAGAAAGTAGGTGGAAGTCTTGAAGATATAAGGGTAGGTAGAGAGTTCATGAACAAAAATCAAACTGCACTGGAAATACTTCAAAGAATCAACAAATGGGATCTCATCTTCCTGAAAAGTTTTTGCACATCTAAAGAAATCACAAGCAGAGTTAAAAAAAAAAAAAAACCATAAATTGGGAAAAAAATTTTAGCCAACTGTCTCTCAGACAAAGGACTTCTATCTAGAATGTATAAAGAATTAAAGAAAATCAGGCCCTCAAATTTGAAAGACCAAATCAAAAACGGGCATCTGAGATGAATACACACTTCTCACATGAAGAAATATGAATGGCACATAAATATATGAAAAACTGTTCAACATTATTAGTCATTTGAGAAATGCCAATTGAAACAACACTGAGGTCCATCTCACCCCAGAAAGACTGGCTATCATCAAGATATCAACCCATAACAAATGCTGGAGGGGCTGTGGGGAAAAAGAAACGCTTCTCCACTGTTGATGGGAGTGTAGACTGGTGTAACCACTGTGGAAATCAGTCTGGAGATTCCTCAGTAAACTAGGATTAGAGGTCCCATTCAACCCAGCTATTCACCTCCTGGTTATTTTTCCAGAAGAACTGAAAGCATCATACCACAGTGATATATGATCACCCATGTTTATAGCAGTGTAATTTGTAATAGTTAAATCTTGGAAACAATCCAAATGTCCATCAACTGAGGAACGGATAAAAAGAATGTGGTGTTTTAATTGAGTATTACTCAGGTATAAAGAAAGATAAACTAGAGGCTTTTGTAGATAAATGGATACTACTAGAAACTATACTCATAAGTGAAATAAATGAAATTCACATGTGTAAATGTCATATTCCCTCCCTCTATAAGAACCTGAGAGAGTAAGTAAAATCTGAAAGGTAAAATAGATATTATGAAGGGGAAAAGAGACTGCTCAAATAGGAAGGAGCAACTGGGATGAAGGAGGGGAGAGGAAAAAGAATGAAGAGGAAAAATGTATGTATATGTATACACAGGATAGCTAGGATAATTGTACTAGTAATATCTGTTGGTTTATTGAAAGGAACTATGTATGTATAACTGTTTGATCAATTTTGCATGCCCATATCTGGTTAAATGTGCAACTATTTTGAAAATGACATTATGTAATTTAACAACTGTTGTTAATATCCTATCACCATGTTTTGAAATTTTGTATCATTTTTATTATTCCCAATGCTGTTTTGTTTATGTATTTGTTTTTGTTATTTTGGATTTTTTCTTTTCTCTTTAAAATGAAAAACAAAATTTATATGCACATATCAGGATAGCTGGGATAGGTGTATTGCTGATGTCTGTGGTTTACTGAAAGGAAACGTCAATGCTTAAAATTTTCTTTTTGCTTGACCAATTTTGCACACTTGAATCTGGTAATCAGAGTGACTGATCTGAAAACAATATGCAGTATAAAAACCATTATTGAACTCCTACCATCTTGTATAGTGAAGGTCTGCATCATTTCCAATTTTTTTTATTACTTGTTACTGTCTTTGATTGTTTGATCAATCTTACAGTCTCATGTGTGGTGGACTGGGCAACTTCATTGAAGATAACAGTATGCAATTTAGCAACCATTGTTAATTCCTATCGTTTTGTTTTGAGGTCATGTATCTTTTTTGTTCTTTTTGTGTTGTTTTGATATTGTGTTCATTGTTGTTTTGTTAGTTCTTTTAAATTTTAAAATAAAAAAGAAAAAGCCAAGCAGAAAATTAAAACTTGTGGAGAAACAGAAGACACTGCAGGGAAAAGTATGAAGAAATCTGGAACACTAACCCTGCCTCTCAAGGAGGGGAAACTAACTCTGCAAGTACAAGTGATATATGCTAATTTCTATTGTGTGAATATTTACACTGTAGGTAATTTCAAGCTACAGACACTCCTCACTTAATGCCCAATATTTATGCAAATTGTACACAGCACAATATGTACGTTACAGTATTCAGAACAAGGAAATGCTGAAAGGAAACTCCAAATTCATGATTATGTTGGGCTGAGGAAGAGGGCTGAGGAAGCCTCACTGAAAATTAACAGACCAGTAATATCCACAGCTACCCTAAGATGGAAGTACAATGCGAGGATTTACTCTGACAGTGCTTCCTTCTTTTGGGACAAGAAATCCACTCCAGTGATCGCCATATGTGGGAGTGATATAATCAGGAGCCACTTTAGAAAGGGGGTTATTGTTTAAGACTGAGCTACTCCATGAAACAGAAGTCACAGTACCACACAATTTATTGCCTCTAGGGTTGCCTTACTACAGTGACTTGGTAGCAGACAGCCTCAAGAAACAGATGTGGAGAGGGGCAAGGCTAGACACAGATGGCCTGAGAGGTTGAAGGAGTGATCAGTGCAGGCTGTAAAGGATGCTGTACAGTCCCACTTCCTGTGGTGGGAGGCCAGTCTAGTCTCATGTGGCGCTCTGAGGAGCCTGGGTCTAAAAGCACTGAGACTGAGTCTATTGCTGGTTTTGGGGTCCGGAAGATATTCTTTTCCATGTTCTTGGTATCTTGAACAAAGAATTGGACAATACATACAAAAAAAGCTATCAAGGGTGTATATTTATTGAAGATGGAAAAGAAGTATGAGAGAGAGAGAAAGAAGGGGGGAGAGAGAGGAAGAGGGGGGAAAGAGAGAGGGAGAGGGAGAGGGAGAGGGAGAAAGAGCAGGATAATGGCAGTGTTCTTTTGTGTTCTAGATTCCTAGATTGCTTCTCCTTCATGCAAATAAGGTATTTGGGGCAACTCTCCTATTAAAAACTCAGTTGGCCTGGTGTCATATTTAAGCTGTCCTATTGAATGCTTGCTTGGTTTTGTGCCAGCTGTAAGTGAAGAATTGAGGATAGTGCTTTCCTATTTTTTCCCTGTATGATGTTCAGGAACTGCAGTTGCCTTGTGTCCTCAGTTCTGTGAATGTCCTGGGTCTCTATGACTGATAGACTTTTCATAGTTGAACCAGTTTTCTCCAGCCCTAATCTCCTACCTCAAGTCCAGAGGACTGTTGGCTCCCCTCTCTGCCTACTTTCAGCACAGAATTCAGCAGTCTGTCTGCTTTCCCTGCCTGCAATGAGATCAATGATATGCTGTTTGCTCTGCTTGGATGTTTGCCACATGCAAGGGTGTATGGATAGAAGAGTCTTTGGAGTAAGTGGAGCACACTATGCGGCCTCAGGCTGCAAAGTTAGTTGGGGCTAACAATAGCTCAGGATGCACAGAAGGGCACAAACTCTAGAAGCTGCTGGAGTGAATTCACTCTCAGGTAGACAACATATCATTGATTGACCTTGCTGAGTGGGAAAGGCAGCGCACGACTCAGCATCCATATAGCAAAAAGTGAGTGTGGAGACACAAAAGATCCCAGTTGGGACTTTCTATCTCTCCCCCATATTTGGTGATTTCCAGTAACACAGGTCTTGGAAAGAAACTACCTACCCAAACATTTTTACATGGAGGAAATTTTTGGACTCCTTCTTCTTTTTATTTTGTATTTTTTTGGTTTGGCTTTTTTTCTTTTTTATTCTGTTTTTCTTCTTTTCTCTTTCTTTTTCTTGTTTTTTTTTTTTTCTTACTTTTACATAATTCTATTTACTTTAAAGAATTATTTAATTAGAATTTAAAAATATTTTTTCCCCTCTGCTTCTCATCTTTCTTTGTTTCTTTTACAAAGTTTACTCTTCTTGTTTTTATCTTCCCACACCACTCCATTTTATTATTGCTGTTAACCTGTATTGATTTTTAGCTTGTTAGTTTTTATTAGGACATTATTGCTGATTTTTCTACTGTTAGTGGTAGTAGAGTTGTACTTTTAATTATTATTGTTTACTGTGTATCAATACCTGTTTTGTCTTTTCAACACTGACATTACTAAAATTTCTTTCATCTCTCTAAATGATTCTGGTATCAATCCTTCAAAAGAAGAATGCTCACTAAGAAGATCCTCAAATAAATGTGGAAGAGCTATCCATATCAACAGGTAAAAAATCTTAATATGGAAACATAAGAATTATTAAAAATACAAGGTAACATGACTCCATCACATGTCTATAATTTTTCAGTAACTGAGCACAAAGATAGAGTAGATGAAATGTCAGACAAGCAATTTTTAAAAACTTGATTTACAAAATGATTAATGACTTCAAAGAAGACACACATAGCTAAATTAATTAAGGAAGAGAATGCATGACATGAAGAAGCAATTTAACAAATGAGAGATTCTGAAGAACCAAACAGAAATTATGGAAATGAAAGGCACAATAAGTCAAATAAAAAACTCGGTGGAAATCTCATCAATGGCCAGACAATGTAGAAGACAAATTTCAGAGGCTGAAGCTAAGGTTCAAGAATTGATACATGCAGACACTAATAAAAGAAAAACTAAATTATGAACAAATCATCAAAGAACTCTGGAACAAGATTAAAAGATGAAAGATACAAATTTATGGCATAGAAGAGGGTGCTAAGGTACAATCTAATGGCAGTGAAAACATATTTAATAAAATAAAAAAATTACAAAATCTTGGAAAAGATATAGACATCCAGGTACAAAAGATGTTTAGAATCCCAAAAAGCATGACCAGAAAAGAACCTCCTTATGTCACATTATAGTTAAAATGGAAGGGTATAGAACAAGGGAAGAATATTGAAGATTGCAAAGAAGAAATGCCACGTCACTTATAGAGGCAAACCACCACAACTTCAGGCTTCTCTGTGGAAATTCTGCTGGCCAGGAGGCCATAGAATAATGTATTTTAAGCTCTGAAAGAAAATATCTGCCAACTGGGATTACTATGTTCAGCAAAACTATCCTTCAAAATTGAAGAAAAAATGAAGATCTTTCAAGACAAGCATAAACTAAAGAAATTGATGATCAATAACTCAATGCTGCAAAAGATGCTTAAAGGAATCTATACATAGAAGAGGAAGAGCAGAAAAGCTCCTGAAAATTAGGAAATAACCAAACATTAGAAAAGCAAGAAAATGGTAGATATCCGTCCATACCTTTCTATAATAACTCAATGTAAGTTGTCTCAATTTTCCAAGTAAAGACGCATACTGAAAAGATGAGATTAAAAAATAAGATCCAACTTGGGTGCTTGCAAGAAATGCATCTCACTAACAAAGACATACACAGAGTGAGTGAAGCAATACTCCATGCAAATGAAATCCAAAGAAAGCAGGAATAGCTGTACTTACATCTAACAAAGCAGACTAAACCACTTAATATTTTACCCAAAGTGTCACTACAGCAGCCTGTTTGTTTACATACAGACTCTCCCGAGTATTGCTACAGCAGGGGTCACTTCAACCAGTCAATTCTTGTTTGCATGAGATACACTCATATATCTGTTTATTTGTTTTATATCAAATATTTTGTATATTTTTTTTATTTAGAGTGTTGCATTCACCTTGCTGTTTTCTTCTAGTGAAATCTAATAAGTTCTGGTTATTTTCTTTTATTATTCATGTTTATTTTATTTGTGAAAAATAACCAATACTTGTGTGCAATAATATATAATTTTTTATTTTAAAGAGAAAAAGTAAAAATAACAATAAAACACAATTTCAAAACAGGCTAGTAGACTAATACATTCTGTACTGTTGTATTCATAGAAGTTGTTCAGAGTACAAGGTATAGGAATGAAATATTGTCCAAGCAATATTAGCACAGAATTTGTTGTCAGTGAACTAAGAGATACTAGCTGTATAACTATCTTGTGTGTGTAAATATATATATTTTTTCCTTTTTCCTTTCCTTCCTTTCTTCATTCTCCCATCACAGTTATTTTCTTCTTTTGAACAGTTTCTTTGCTATTCCCAATATCTATTGTACATTTTGTATCTTATTTACTCATTCAGTTTCTCACACTAGTGAGACAATACCATGTTTACACATGTGGGTCTGATTTACTTCACTTATGAGTATGGTCTGGAATTGCATCCATTTACCTATAAAATCTCTAGTCCATCCTTCTTTACAGCTGAGAGTATCTCATAGTATGAAAAAATCCCACATCTTTTTTATCCATTCCTTCTTGATGGGCATTTAGGTTGTTTTCAAGATTTAGCTACTACAAATTGTGCGCTATAAACATGGATGCACATATGTCTCTGTGGTATGATGTTTTTAATTATTCTGGGAAGATGCCTAGAGAATAGGTGGGTAAAATGAGACTTCTAATCCTAGTATTTTGAGAAATCTACACACTGACTTCCACAGTGGTTGCACCTGTCTACACTCCCACCAACAGTGGAGAAGGGTTCTTTTTTCCCCATCGCCCTGCCAGCATTTGTTATTGGTTGATTTTTCAATGATAGCTATTCTTTCTGGGGTGAAATGGAATATTGGTGTTGTTTTAATATGCATTTCTCAAAGGATCAATCATATTGAACATTTTTTCATGTATTTATTTGCCATTTGTTTTTCTTCATCTGAAAAGTGTGTATTCATCTCAGATGCCCATTTTTTGATTTGGTCTTTGAATTTTGGGGGTTTGCCTGATTTTTAAAAATTGTTTCTATGTTGTGTATATATACTCCTTTGAGGGACAACTGGCTATAATTTTTTCCCACTCTGTGGGTGATTTCTTTTATTGTGCAAAAGCTTTTTAATAAGATGAGATCCCATTGGTTGATTCTTTGTGGGATTTCCCACGCAGTCTGGGTTTCATTCATGAAGTCTTTGCCTATACCTATGTCTTTAAGATTTCTACCTATTTTTTCTTCCAGTAAACTTAGTGTTTCTGTTTTACTGTTTAGATCTTTGACCCATTTTTACTTTAGTTTAGTGCATGGTGATAGACATGGGTCTAGTTTTAGTCTTTGATATGTAGAAAAGTAAGTTTCTCCAGCACTATTTATTAAAGAAGCTATCTTACTTCCAGAGAACATGTTTGGCTCCTTTGTCAAAGATAAGGTGGCTGAGTGTGTTCATAGTTGTTTCTGCATCTTCTATTCTGTTCCACTAATCTTCAGGTCCATTTTTTGCGCAATACAGTGCTGATTTTATCACAGTAGCCTTGTAGCATAATTTCAACTCAGGGATTGTGATGCCCCCTGACTTGCCTTTGTTGCCTAGAATTGATTTTGCTATTTTAGGTCTCTACTTGTTCCAAATGAATTTTAGGAATGTTTTCTCTAGTTCTGTGAGGTATGCTAATGGTATTTTAATTGGGATTGCCTTAAATCTATATAACAGTTTTGAGAGTATGTCCATTTTCACTATGTTGGTTCTTCCTTTCCATGAGCAAGGGATATCTTTCCATTTTCTGATATCTTCTTCAGTCTCCTTTTTCAGAGTACTATAGTTTTCAACATATAGATCTCTTCTTTTGTTAGACGGATTCCTAAGTATTTCATTTTTTGGGAATGCTATTGTGAAGGGTATGCTTTCCCTAATTTCTCTCTCTGTGAGTTTGTTGCTTATGTACAGGAATGTTATTGAGTTTGAGTAATGACTACACTACTGAACTGGGTTATTAAATCTGTAAGTCGAGGCCCCCGGAGAAAAGGCCCCCGGCGCAAGGGGAGCCACGGACAGGGAGTGCTGGTCTTCTGACCAGCGGCTCACTCCCTGCCTCATAGGCCCCGGAGGAAGGGCCCCTGGCACATGGGGAGCCATGCGGCCGTGAGCACTGTTGTGCGCTGGTCTTCAGACCGGCCACTGCTGCTCAATTGAGAACTATCATGACACAGAGAAACAATGACACAATTGGCCCACCATCCACTGGCTGCAGATGCCCACCCACGGACGTGTGTGAATCATTCAAACATGGAAAAACCCCTGGGAATACAGGCCATACAACAGGCCACTCTGCTCCTGCCATTGAGAACCAGAAAGGTCTAGAGTCAGCAGAGGAGCAGCTGCTGAACAAGGACTCAGAGAACATGAGAATGCAGACTAAGCCCGAGGGGTCAGAGGTCCTGTGGACTGGGGTCATGAGAGCCGCTCGGAAGCTGTAAACCAGGAGGACCTTGCACAATCCCTGCAGAGACTCCCTGGAAGCCATTCTTCCCCTGACAGTACAGGCTGTGTTGGAGCTCCAGAGAAGTCTGCAGCAGGATTTCTGCTGCCTGTGCTGACAGTTGGGGAGAGGACACTAACTGGTTGTGGGGTCCCAATGTGATGGGAGCCTGGAGAGAAAACGCTACAAAAAATGGCTTTCGCCTCAGATGGCTCACTTGATTTTTGACAACCCTTAGGCTGTAACTACCTGTTAGATCCTTCTTGTGTATCTCTGTCTTCCTGAGAAACCACTTTGAAGATACCACCATGTATTACAGCAGCCATTGATATTTTCCTACTAATCTCTCCATAACTCTGTAATGTTTGTATTGTTCCTATCCTATTTCATAAATGGATGCATGTTTATTATTATGTGTTTCCTACAACAACCATTGAGAATTATTGAATGATTATTCAATAGGTCACTCATGTATAGTTCTATTTATATTCTTTGGAAGCCACTTTGAAGATACCTAAGTATAGTACAACAACTATTGATAATCTCCTACCTCTTTTGTCTGTAACTCACTATCATTTGTCTATTTGTTTTCCTGAGAAACTATTTGTTGATAATATGTAAAACAATAACCATTGATAATTTCCTACCACTTTGTCTGTAATTCAGTAAGCCCCCCCCATTATTATGTTATCCTTCTTTTACTCTTTAAAATAAAAAAAATTAAAAAAAAAAACTCCGTAAGTCATTTGGTGGAGCTTTTGGGGTCTTCTATGTAAAAGATCATGTCATCCTCAAATAATCATAATTTAACTTCCTCCTTTCCTAACCTTACTCCTTTTATATTTATCTCTTGTCTAATTGCTCTGGCTAATGTTTCCAGAGCTATATCGATAGTGATAGTTATAGTGATAGTGGACACCCTTATCTTGTTCTTGATTTTCGAGTGAAAGCTTTCAGTTTTTCACGATTTAGTATTATATTGGCTGTTGGTTTGTCTTAGAGGGCTTTTATCAGATTGAGATAAAGACCGTCTATCACAATTTTCTGTAGCATTTTTATTATGAATGTGTGTTGGACTTTGGCAAATGCTTTTTCTGCATCACTTGAGATGATCCTGTGATTTTTGTCTTTGTTTCTGTTAATATGGTGCATTATGTTTACTGATTTGCATATGCTGAATCATCCTTGCATCCCTGGAATGATTTCTAATTGGTCATGGTATATAATCTTCTTGATGATTTGCTGCATTCTGTTTGCCAGTATCTTATTGAGGAGTTTCACATCTATGTTCATTAGGGAGATTAGCCTATATTTTTCTTTTTGGTTATGTTTTTCTCTGGTTTTGGTATCAGGGTAATACTTGCTTCCAAAAGTGATTTTGGAAGTATTGCCTCCCTTTTGATTTCCTTAAGAGTTTCAGCATTAGTTGTATTAGTTCTTTTCTAAGTTTCTTGTAGAATTCAACAGTGAATCCATGAGGGTCCATGGTACAATCTATAAGCTCTTTTCATATGTATATTAACTATAATTGCATACTTCCCCTGAACTCAGTGATATTCTTTTAAAATACAAAATGGATACATTTGGGACAACAAGACTGAATCAGAAGGAAATGCCAAAAGGTTTGCAAGAGAAAAAACTGAAAAGAGGAGAAATGTTAGCATGTCAGAGAGGAAAAGTCTGTCTTATGAAGTGGAAAGACAGAAAAGATGTCTCCTTATTCTCAACTATTTATAATACAAAAATGAAAGAACTTGAAAGTTCTTTTAAAAAAATTTTAAAAACTTTAAAACAAAATTTAAAAAAATTTAAAAATTCTAACAGTGATCAATGATTATAATAATTCTATGGATGGCATTGAGAGAGTTGATCAATTCCTAACAAGCTATCCTATAATCAACAAGCAAGAAGTAAAATACTATTATAAAATATTTACACACCTATTTAACCAAACAATATGGAAGTTGTTTCTTATTTACTCAAAACCAGCGGGGCCAAAAACTCATTTACAATTTAGATTAGGTCTAACAGATCAAATGGCTAAAAAATATGGTATAGCAGAATGCCAACCAGGATATACATTATCAACATCTTCATCATTACATTTAGTGGGTAGACATTTTATTGAAATTATACCTCTCACAGAAAAAAAAGACCAACATGACATTGTAAAGTATGTTGTTCAAAGAAAGAAAACAATGCAAAAGGAATTTGAAAAAAACACCAGATACCACTGTCCAATTGTAATGTTGCACTGCGTATTGAATGTTTAAAGATATACACAGAGAAATTATTGAATAAATTTGATAAAATTGTATTTTTATATTTCCTATTATGTTATTTTATAAAAATTAACAAAAATATGCAACTTTTTGTCACCCAGCATTTAAACAATTAAATTGGTAAATGGTTAAAGACAAAATTAGTTGGAAAAAACAAGAAGGGCTTACATATTGGCAAAGAGAACAATCTACCAAGAAGCATAACAATGGCAAATATATATGCACCTAACCTCAGTGCAACCAATTTCATAAAACAGGCACTATTCAATGTAAAGGGACATATAGGCCCCAATACAGTAATCGTGGGTGACTTTAAAACTTCACTTTCACAAATGATTATCAACAAAAATAACACAAAACAAAGTTATACTATAGATCAGATGATCTTAACAGATGTCTACAGAGCATTCTATCCAACAAGTACAGAATACATGTACAGCAGCTATTAGAACATTTCTCAAAACAGATTATATTTCAGGCTATAAAATAGTCCTTAACAAATCCAAATGATGAAATAATGCTGTTCATCTCATCAGGTCATCCTGGAGTGAAACTAGAAACAAACAGCAACAGAAAGCATAGAAACTATACAAATATATGGAGAGTGAAAAATTCACTTTTGAGTAAATAGTGGGTTGTTAAAGAAATCAGTGGGGATGTTTAAAATTTCCTATAATCAAATGAAAGTTGAAATATGACATACTGAACTTCCTGAGAAATAGCAAAGGAGGTTCTAAGAGGAAAATCTGTAGCTATGAGTGCCTACTTTGAGATAGATAGGTGATAGATAGATAGATGATAATAGAGATCTGAAATATATAACCTAATAATGAATTTCAAGGTCTTAGAAAATGAAGAACAAACCAAAGATAAACCCAATAGAAGGAAAGAAATAATAAAAATCAGGACTGAAATGAATGAGAAAAAGACTAAAATAACAATACATAGGATCAATAAAACAAAGTGGTGACTTTTTGGAAAAGTAAACAATATCAATAAATCATTAGCTAAACTAACCAAAAAAGAAAGAAAATCCTCCAAAATACTTTGAGATGAAAAACGGGTTGTTATAACAGACACTACTGAAATCCAGAGGATGATTAGGGACTACCTTAAGTACCTATATTGTAATAAATTGGGAAATCTAGAAGCAGATACATTTCTGGAGACATACAACCTGCCGAAACTGAAGATGATATGAAAAATTCTAAATAAGCCTGTTATAAGCAATGGGAGTAAACAAGCAATAAAAATCTTCCAAAAGATAAAAGCTCAGTACTTGTTGGGTTCATAGCTGAAACTTACCATATCTTTAAGGAATAACCAAAATCAATGCTCCTCTAATCATTCTATGAAATCAAAGAAAATCTTCCAAATTCATTCTGTGTGGTTAACATCACCCTGATACCAAAACCAGACAAGGAAATACACAAAATAAGACTACAGATCAATATTTTTGATGAATATAGATGCAGAAATCCTTAATAAAATACAAACCATATTTAACAATACATTAAAAATATACACCATGATCAAGTTGGTCTCATTCCATGGGTGGCAGGATGATTCAATGTACACAACTCAATAAATGTAACTGACCACATTAATATGATCCAGGATAAATATCACATGATCCTTTTATGCAGAAGGGTTTGACAAAATTTAACATTCCTTCATAATAAAAGCCCTAAAGAAAGTAGGGATAAAAGGATCACTCCTCACCCACAACAAATATTACTCTGAGCAGGGAAAACTGAAAGCATTTCCTTTCAAATCACAAATGAGGCAACGATGTCTATTTGTACTTCTCTTACTTAATATAGTTCTTTAAATTTTAGCTATAACCATTAGGTAAAAGAAAAACATGAGAAATGAGGAACAAAAATTTGAAAAGAAATAAAATTATCCTTCTTTGCAGGTGATATGATCCTGTACTTAGAAGACCTTAAAGACCATACCAGAACACGCTAAAGACCACACCAAAAGGTTTTTAGAGCTAATAAATGAATTCAGCAATATAGTAGGCTTTAAAATCAACATTAAAATCAATAATTTTATTACATACCAATAATTGACTAGCAGAGAAAGAAACCACCATTCACAATACCTTTAAGTAAAATACCTATGGATCACTATAACTAAGGTGAATGACCTCTATAATGAAAATTACAAAATAGTGAAGAAGGAAATTGATGAGGACATCACAAGATGAAAAGACCTCTCACATTCTTGGGTGGGCAGAATCAATGTTATCAAAATAGCCATATTACCAAAAACAATCTACAGATTCACTGTAATACTCATTCTCACACAGAACTGGAAAAAAATCAAAATAACCTTCCAATTCACATAGAAAAAGGAAAGATTCAAAAGAGCTAAAGCAATACTAAGCAAAAAAAAAAAAAAAAAAAGCAAGGCTAGAGGCAGCGCAATATCCAATTCCAAATTATACTGTAATGCTCTAATAATAAAAATACTATGGTATTGGCACAAAAATAAACACATACACCAGTGGAACAGAATAGAAGTTTCAGAAACAAACTCACAAAACTGTAGCCCTCTCATTTTGGACAAAGGAGCCAGAAATATGCACTGGAGAAAAGACAGCTCTTTAACAAATGGGGCTGGGAAGATTGGATATCCACTTATAGAAGAGTGAAACTAGATCCCAATCTCACACCCTGTACAAAAACCCATTTAAAAGTGATCAATGACCTAGATATGAGGGCTAGGGATATAGCTCAGCAGCACAAGTGCCTGCCTAGAAGCACAAGGTCCTGAGTTTGATTCCTAGTACAAAAAAAAAAGAATACAAGTGCTTACCTAGAAATAAGACCCGAAACTTTGGCTGAAAGAAAGCATAGGGGAAACCCTTGATACCGTAGGCACAAGCAAAGGCTTTCTGAATTAAACTTCAAAGCACAGGAAATAAGAGCAAGAATCAACCAGGGAAATGCTTCAAATTAAAACTTTCTCCATAGCAAGGGAAACAGCCAGCAGAACGAAGACACCACCTATAGAAAGGGAGAAACTCTTTACTGGTTGTTTTCTAACAGAGTATTAACATCTAGCATATACATGAAGAACTAAAACAAACCAAAAACAAAAGAAATCCAACAACTTAACATCAGAAGTTCAAATTGCTCAATCAATAAGTGGATAAATAAATTGAACAGACATTTTTCCATTGAAGAAGTACAAATGGCTCACCCAAAGTTGCAGGCCTGTGTGGCCGGCAGACACTGGTGGAGCAAAGTGACCATGTGGAAGAGCATGGGCTGCTCCAGGCAAGAGTCTCCAACTTCCACTAGTTCTTCCTTACCTCGTGACTGGCTTCACCAAAAGCTGTTAGCTGAGTACTGAGGTGCCCAGGGGTCCCTTCCAGGCTCTTTGTTGTCCTCTTTAAAGAACTAGACACTACAAGCTAAAAACATAAAGGATTTACATTTATTAAACATTAAAGGTAAGAAAAGTAGGGAGAAAAGAAGTGCTCTGAATAGACATGGTCTGCAGAGTCGGTGCAGACCAGTTAAAGTAGGAAAAAAGCACTATAGTGCAGGTCAGGCTGATGAAAAGGCTCACAGTGGCCACAGGCTGTTGTCTTTTATACCCCATTCTGATGATGGATCTAGGCTGTCCCGTTTGATTTTGTGCCAGAGAAATGGAAGGCAGCCTTCTCTAACTGTTAGGTGCAGGGATTGGGCATCTGAATGTCATGGCTTGTATCTAGATGTTCTCCTAAAGCCTCAGTGTGATAGGTGGGGCCTTTTAGAGGTGGCTAGATCTAGGGTGTGTGATATCGGATTAAGGGTATGTGGTACTAATTTATCCACTGTTTGGAATTAGCATAGTTCTGGGTGAGTCGGAGCGGATTTATTGAAGACAAATCTCAACCTGGGTATGGGTGGCATCACCCAAAATGTTTTCAGCCTGTTTGGGGTAAAAGGGAAAGAAAAGCTTACTTCTTTTCCTGCCGCTGCTTCATGGTTTACTGTTTGCTGCCTTCTGCCTGTCCTGCCTAGAGCTGTTTCTCTGCTATGATGCTCTTCTGCCATGCTCCCCTGCCTTGGAGTCAGCTGAATATTCTCTGAAACCTCTACAAAGTGTGAGCTGAAATAAATCTTTCCTTCTTCAACTTTGGGTGTTCGGTATTTTGTCTCAGCAATGAGAAAAGTAACTAAGGCAGATTTTGGTATCAGAGAAATGGGGTCTGTGCTACCTAGCCATGTGGTTCAGAAGCTTTTGGAAGTGATTTGTGGAAAGAATTTCAAAAGGTTTGGAGATGCTGGCTGAAGAAGCAACACCAGGATGCTGTAAGCTATACCTGATGGGAGATTCTGGTCAGAGCTGAGAAGACCAAAATGTTGAATGCAGTGCATCTGGAAAGACCAGGATCAAGAGGCTTCAGTTGGGAAGAAGGATTCTGCTGGCAATTAGACTCCTGATCATGTGTGTTATACTCTGGCCAAAAAATTTGTCTGCATTCTGGCTGTGTCTAGAGACTTTGCCTGAGACTAATATTAAGAGTGGTGGATTAATCTTGAGAAATAAATTTTAAGGCAATCTAATGTTGAGGCAGTGGCATGGCTACTGTTACAAGATTTTAATCATCTGTAACTTGAGAAGAAGCAACCAGTCCAGCACACTGATTTAAAAATTTTGAGTTTGGCCAGAAGGAAAACTGCAGCTGCAAAGTTATGGCCTGAAAAGATGGAGTGGGGAATTTTGCTGCTGAAGATGAATAGGATGATATAAAACATAGCCTGGAGACATCACGACAACCAGCAGGACTCCATCTTTTGCAGCCACTCTTAATAAATCTCAGATTTGTGCAAAGTCTCTGGATATAAAATTGCAAAGATCGAAGGTCTGCTTTGGTTCTGTTCCTTTCTATCCCCCTATTTGTACTTTTCGGTATATGTGCTGCTGTAGCAGGTCTATCTGTACATTTTGGAATGGGAATATTTATCATGTGCCATTGCATGTTGGAAGTTTTAAACTTTCTTCTCATTTTTTCAGAGACTACCAACTGAACAAAAGTTTTCCTTAAATCTCAGAGACTTTAGACTTGGACTTTTCAGCAATGTTGAAACTGTTAGGACTCTGGAAACTCTTAGAGGTGGACTAAATGCCTTTTGCATAGAGGAATAAGTCTTTTTGAGGTTAGGGGCAGAATGTTATGGCTGGTACCTAGATGTCTCCCCTCAAAGTCTCACACATTCATAGGTATGGCTTATTGAAACAGGGTGTATGTAGGGCCTGTGATGCTGGGATTAAGGCTGTGTGGTAGTAAATTAGTCCACTGTTTGTAATTAGTATTGTTCTGGGTGAGGTTGAATGGATTCACTAGAGACAGAAGCTCCACCCTGGGTGTGGGTGGCACCACCCAAAAGGTTTGTAGCTTGTTTGAGATAACAGAGGAAGGCAGTCTCACTTCTGCTGCTGCTGCTGCTGCTGCTTTGCTGCTTGCTGCCTGCCACAGCAAACTGTTTCCTCTCTGCGATGATCCTCTGCCATGCTGCCCTTCCTTGGAGCCAGATGTCTGTAGACTGAAAACTCTACAAACTGTGAGCTGAAATAAACCTTTCCTCCTTTAACTTGTGGGTATTGTTTTGTCTCAGCCATGAGAAGAGTAAGGAAGACAGTAAGCTTTGACTAATTGTGGTTCTTTTCCAGGAGTATTTGATTTGCAACTCAAAAAGAATTGCCTTTTCACAGGTGATGAATATTTAAGATGTAAACTTGGTTTACTTGTGGTTTACTTTCCTATCAAGTAGACACAACAACTGCAGGAAATTCAAGTGAAGAGGGAGAAAACGGTGAGAGAAAACTTCTAAGGAGGAACAGTAGTGACAGATAGACTAGGAAACTTAGTATCACTTTTTCCAGAACCTGGTGCCTGTGGTTCATCATTCTTATTACTAGGATCTGTGAGTTGGGTTTCTATCAGCTGTGATCCAGAGTTCCATTATATACACCAGCTTCCTAGGGTTTCAGTGGGTTTTTGTTGCTCGAATGAGATCTTTCCATTTCTTAGTACAATATCTGGCACTTAAAAATTCATTTTCTGATATCTGATTTATAGTTATCAAGATTTCCCAAACATGCTTGTCCATGACTACATGCCTTACCTGTTTTTTCTAACCTCTATTCTATCCATGTCAAGGATAAGAAATCATGCCTCTTCTTTATCATTGTTAACTGCCTAAGGATACTATTAGTTACTCAGGCCTGTGTCTGGCACATTGTAGTATTAAAGAATAATTTGTTCAGTGAATGGATTTGGGGTATAATATAGCAATTTCTTAAACTAGGTGAATAAATAATTTAAAATATCACTCCCAGTGTTTGCTACCTATCTCTTTCTTTGTTTCTTTCTTTTGCCTATCTACCATCTATCTAAACTTAGAGTTAATGAAACAATGGATATGTCCTTGAAAATGTCTGATAAAATTTGTATTTAACAAGGAATTCTTTGGTATCACATTAATTGTGAAAATTAAAGAATATAGTGAAAATAAAATAAAAAAAATCCATATGTTAGGCTATCATGTTCTGAACTTTTCTTAACTTGTGGAAAAGGAGCAGCTGTACTTAGAGTTAATGTATTTGAGACACAGGCATGGGATATCACCATTTTAAGAAATTTACCACATATATTTTGCTATACATTCTGTTTTTATACTTCCTTATTTGCAAATTTTAAGATTATTTCCAAAATGTCCTTTTTGCTATGTGATTGATAGTAAGGAAATGAGTGTTTTTCTAGGAAACCATGTGAATACTAACTTCTACTACGTGAAGAAAATGTTGACTTAACAAAGGAGCTTCCCTAATGCTCTACCTCGCTGGACATTGCACTCTGACTCCCTTCAGTGCTGCAGAGGTGGCACATGACTGATTACAAAGTCTTACACTTTTTCCCTACCCCTTCAGAGTACACATAAAATATTTCTCAGTGGCTTTGACTTTGGCCTCTTTTATTTCTTGAAAGGACTGTCCTTCTCAGCTATTGCTTTTTCCAGTGAAGCTGTTTATTTCTCTTTTGGAGAAAAGAAAATCAAGGTGCTACCTAAGGAAAGTCTTCAAGAACAAATTGCACAAACAAGAGGAACAAAATTGTATTTGATCTTATCTTGAAACAGATTGAGAAGATCCAGATTTTAAATTGTGCAATGAAGAAAAATGATTCCCTGTAAATCAGTGAAAGTTTGTTTTATGCTGTTTTTGTTTGCTGTGGATGCTTCAAAAACCTGCTGAAAGCAATGAATTTTGCCCCTAGAGAAACTGTTAGTCTACACTAAATTCTTATGATATTTCAAAGAGTTCTCAAATGTGCCACACTATTCTGAATTCTTAAGAAAACTTACCTTAAGGAACAGGAGTAGATAGATTTTTAGAGAGGTGAAGAGAATCGGTAAGAGAAGGGGATGAGTGGGAAATTGGGATAAAAGTAACTAAAACATCACCCGCATGCAGTGATCCACCACAATTAATCTCATCCTTCTGTATCACTAATATGCATCAATCAAAAAGAAAAAGTTCCTGACAATAGTAAGTAACACTTATCTAAGTTGCCTTCCACAAAAATCTGTCAAAAAAAAAGGAATTGCCTTTGTTATTTTACCTCTGAACTACTTGTTGAAATACTGAGATAATGAAGCTACTTTCTGTTTTGTGAGTCTTTGACAGATATGTTTTCCATGATGCTTATGTGCATAATACAGTATTACAAATATCACTGAACTGAGGAAAGCTTCTCCTCTGTTATTCCATCGCTGTAACACACAGCTGAAAAAAATCAACTTAAAAAGGGAAAAGATTTATTTTTGCTCACACTTTTCAGTGTTTCAGTCTATGGTCAGGCAGCACAGCATGGCAGGAGCAAAGAAAATCCGGAAGTGACTCAGTTCTCAAATCACCTTTAAGGATACACCATTAATGACCTAAAGACCTCTGTGTAGGCGTCTTCTCTTAAAGTTTCCACCACCTCCAAGTAGGAGCAAGCTAGGCCCAAAGCCTTTCACACATGGACCTTTGGAGCTGTTCCAGACATAAGCTTTAAACATTAACACCTACTGTATTTAGGCATGCTTCATAATTTTGGAAGCAGAATCAATTTACAAACATATTTCTTAGGGTTTTCAAGATGATAGAGATAGAGATAGAGATAGAGATAGATAGAGAGAGACAGAGAAATCCTAAGGGGATTTATTATGTAGGCTTAAAGCATTTGGAGCAGAAGAGATTCCACAATGGACAGTGGCTTACCAGAGAGCTAGAGGAATCAATAGCCAATTAGTCCAAGGAACTGGAAGCTCTAGAACAAGAGGGATCAAGTATGCAATGCCCAGCTGAGGTAGAAGGCCTAACTATCCCTGCAGAGTCACTAGTATGAGTTTATTGATAGGCTGATGAAAGTAGAGTCTGTTATGCATAGGTAATTGTAACAGAAAAATACATGCCTACCCAAACAAAAAGGAGCTTTCTAAACACATCCCGACTTCCTTTTTCTTTTCCTCCTTTTCCTCCAGAGTACAAAACTATAGTATTGTGCCACCCACAGTTGGGGTGAATCTTTGCCCCTCCTCAGTTTGCTGATCCACATGCCAATCATCTCTGAAAATGCTTGGTGGACACACCCTGGAGTACACTTTACTAATTTTCTAGGTGTTTATTAATCTATTCCAGTCAAAACATCACAACTAAATATTACAAAAGAGTTGGCTATATCAGTTTAGATGGAAAATTAAGTTTAGGTTCATGAATCATAAATAAATACACTAAAATATTGTAAGTATTATCTTCTAATATCATAAATAAACATGAAATGATTAATTTTGTTGTGTAAAATAGTAACTTGAAAACAGAACAATGGACTGGGGAGATTTATAACTATTTTTTCCCCCAAGTATATTAGTGGGAAATAGTCAGAAGGCTTCTGCTGGTAGTAATGAGTTTGTACATTGTTTACCCAGAGTGTTTTATCCACAAAGACCTCTCCATAACTCTAAGAGTATATATTTTTAAATGTATGAATACGCACTGTAGTAGATAAAATGCATTTGAGTTTTTCTATTACTAAAGTAAGAGCAAAAAAGTTTAAAAATATAGTTATAGATATGTACCTATAGAGCTCTATAATGTATATATATCATGGATATTAGTAATAAATATTTGCCTCATGACAGACACTAAAATTTGAGACACATTGAATTACTCTGCTATGAAGTCATGCACTCCAGTTTCTTCCACTTTTACCACCATTGTGAAACATCATTAATATCCTCATCACCATTTTCCTTTCAGTGTTTATATTTAAGCCCATCCATTCTGACCAAAAGTGTTATCTTACTTTGATTTGAAAGGCATAAAACTCATTTCCTTTAGAATCTTGCCTCAGAAAATTACATGAATCAGTCTGGTTTTAAATCTCAGACCAGAGAAAACATAGTTTCAGAGGATCTTTGAAGGATTTTGCCAGTGTATATCTCTTGGTCATTATTTTCAGAGGCTTTTGATTAAAGTGTAGAGTAGGATATACTTATTATCTAGCCCTATACATACAGTGTGCACTAAAAAATAAAGCTATCACAGAAGTATACTTATATTACTCTCTGATGTGAGTTTAAACTATATTGTCAGTTTAATTGGTTTGAGAGTCATCTGGAGGATTACTTAGGCACACATCTTGTGTCTGAGTGGGTCATGAGGTGTCATGCTGTGTAGAATACCTGGTCTCTGGCTTCTTCCACTGTGGAGCTTTGCTCTGTCAGGCCCATCCACTGTGATGTTTCTGCTTTGAAGCCTGCCAACCGTGAACTTAATCTACTGAAACAGCAAGCCAATTTAAACATCTTAATGTTATGAGTGTCAGATATTGTGCCCCAACTATAGGAAAGCTGACTAATAAAGAAAATCCGTACCGGAGAATTGGAGTCACTGCTGATTCTATACCTGATTATGTGGTTCAGAAGCATGTGAAAGAGCTTTGTAGGAGGAGTTTGAAAAGCTTTGAGGATGTGGGGTAAAGAAACTCTAGGATACTATAAACAGTGATTCTGACTGGGACTCAGAAGACCAGAATGGTCATAGGAATGTGGATAGTAAAGGCTGGGCTTATGAGGTTTTAGTTGAGAATGAGGTCTTTAACAAAAATTGACCAAGTGGTCATGCTGTTACATTCTTGCAAAGAACTTGTCTACATTGGCCCATGTCCAGAGAACTTGCAGGAAGTTGAGTTTAAGGGCAGTGAATTAACTGATCTGGTGGAGGACATTTCACGGCAATCCAGTGATCAAGCTGTGGCATGGGTACTCCTGGCTGCTTTTAGTCAGAATTGGCATGACAATTGGAGCCAGACAGCAGAGTGCAAAGATTTGAAAAACTTAATTGTGCCTGGGAAAAAAATTTGTAAAGTTGAGGCCATAGATAGTATCGTTGTTGAAGAGATTAACATCATTGAAAAGATTTCAAACTGTGACAAGAAGAAAGATGTCTCAAGGATATCTCAGGAATCAGCAAGTCTTTACCCATCACAGACTTAACAATACAAAAGTATAAACCTTTCATTTGAGAGGAGAGCTCCCCAGCCCCAAGAAGGGACTCCTAGGGAACTCACTCCCTAGAGCTCATTTCACTGCTACTCAGAGGCTACCAGAGTTATAGTTGAAGGGGGCCCAGCTATTGTTTGTGCTGGTGGTGGACATTAGCATCATCCATGTGATGATGGCTTTACTGACAAGCAGAATACAAGAGTTGTGGGTTTGAGGACACTTCTACCCAGATTTCAAAGAAAAGCCTAAGAGGTCAGGAAAGAAGCTGTTGAGAGGTCAGTGCAAAGCTGTGGAAATGAAGCTGAAAGTACAGTGGGGACCCTAGGAAGCTGGAGATGCCAGAAACATGGGACATCTGCTGAGGAAAGCCATATGGCACAAGGAAATCCAGGGAAAGTAAGAAGACATGTGGCCTGCAACTGGCAAGGCCATGGGGGCCAGCTGTCCAAGTTCTTTGGAAATCATAGCTTGCAATTCACATACCCTGGTACTGGACATGGAGCTTCAGGATTGAATGCTTTCCTTGTTGGGTTTGGGTCTTGCTTTGGTTTTATTCTTTGTTTAGTTCTTTTTGCCAATTTTTATTAGTATGTATTTGCAACATATAATGCTCACATTCCTCATGGGGAGTTACATGTACAGAACACATCTCAATTCTTTATAATCTCCTTCTCATCCCTTTTCTGCCCCCTCTCTCCATCTCCTGCCCCTTTCCTATTTGAAAATGGTCTATTTCCCTGTTTCCTATTACTTAGCTTTTATTTTGGTCTTTATATTTTGGGTTTTTCATATAAGAGAGACCTTGTGATATTGAAGCTCATGAGTCTGATTTATTTCACTGAACATTATGGTTCCAAGGTGCATTCATTTTCCTACAGATGACTAATGTTTGTTCTCCCTTGGGGTAGAGTAGTGCTCCATTCTGCATAAATACGACATATTCTTTATCCATTCATCTGTTGATGGCCATGTAGATTGCTTCCAAGATTTAGCTTTACAAACTGTGCTGCTACAAGCATGGGTATGCATGTATCACTGTAACATGATATCTTTAATTCTTTTGGGAAGATACCTAGAAGGGGAACAGCTGGGTCAAATGGAATTTCTCTAGTTTTAGTTTTTTGAGAACTCCCCATACTGATTTCTGTAATGGTTGTACTAGTTTACATTTCCACCAGCAGTGTAGAAGGGTTCATTTTCCCACAGCCTCACTAGTTTGTTATTATTTGATTTATGATAATAGCCATTTTTTCCTGGAGTAAAATGTAATCTCAGTGTTATTTTAATTTGCATTTCTCTAACAGCCAAAGATGTTGAACATTTTTTCATATGTTTATTGGCCATTGTACTTCTTTTCGGAAGTGTCTGTTCATTTACATTTCTTTTTGGAATGGAAATGTTTACCTTGTACCACTGCGTATTGGGATTGTGTAACTTGTTTTTTATTTTTTCAGGGGTTCACAACTAAGTATGTGTCTTGAGTCTTAAAAGAGTTTTTGGTTTGGACTTTGGAAAAATGTTGGAACTGTTGAGATTTTGAGGAAGGCATTAGTGCATTTTAAATTGTATGCAGGATAATTATATCATGTTAGGTAGAATTATGGCTTTGTGTTTATTAGGAGATTATATATAGTTTAAGGGGATATGTTTAGGTGTCAGGTTGACAAAGGTGGAGTGTGACAGTTTAAGGTGGATTGTCAACCTGATTGGCTCAGAGCTGCCAAAGGTAAAGTTATTGGTAAAGTTCATTTCCGCATGGGTCTGTGTAGGTCATGTAAGCATGACCTTGGTAACTCTCTCTGGTCCCTGGACATGTTCTCTCTGCTGCTGTTCTTCTGTCCACCATGACATTGCTGCTTTGGAGCCAGATGATCATAGACTTTTTTCTATAACCACGGCCAAATAAGCCTCTGTTCCTTTGTGTTGTGGATGTCAGGTAACTTGTTCAGCAATGGGAAAGCTCATTAATACACTGTAATATACTTATTTTCATTTTAGCATAATTAAATACTGTCCCCTCACCTGACTACACAACTCTTATAGGATGAAAATAGTTTAAAATTCACACTGAAGCAATGGTTTTCCAAAGTCCATTGTTTCATAAAATCTATCTTTTTATGTGTTAATAAATAATTTTATAAAATGCATCTATTTTATATGTTAAGATGATCCCAAGGAGCTCTTCCAAAATGCAGTTTACCAAGGGAGAGATTCAGAGATTCTGATTCACTACAATTGTGTGTAGTGGAAGAATCTATGGTATTCAGAAGCTTCCAAGATCATTCTTATGCCAAATTTGAAAAAATAGGTTCTATCGAGGAATGACATTCTGTCCTTCAATTAAGTTAGGTCAGTTAAAAATTACACATTTGCATCAGGCTTTTTGGCTTCCTTTATGACTACTTTATTGACGCAAGCTTTGGGGTCTGTCCCCAGTTTTCACTGAATAATACAAGAAGAAATCTAATGTTCCATTTTTGTAGGTATGTAACTGAGGCAAGAGTCTCTATGGCACAGTAGTGTTGGCTCTGTGAAGCTTTAAGTGATATTACCTTTGGCACTACATACCCGGGAAGGCTTCTCCTCCCTTAAAGAATTGTCTTTTCCCCATCACCAGAGTAAATCATATAATTAGCTTGCACCATGATGGCAAAGATTTTTTCTATTTTATTAAGTATTGTATTTCTGTCACCTAGAACAATGATGGACTCACGATAGATACTAACAAAATAAATATTTAACTGAATTGGATGGAATGCTGGTTGCCAACAACACTGGAGGTGCATTCACATCTCATCCTTGAACTTTGTGAAGTTATGGGTTCCGTGTGTATACATTTATCACGTCTGTGGTTTTTGATATACTCTGCTGATTTGTGTGCTTATGTGGCAGGTTATATACGCAGGAAGGTCTAAATAATACTATGCACACAATGTGTAACAGTTTTAAATTATTTTCACTCTTAATTTTATTACTCCCTAACAGCAGCTGATTTCAAAATTAACACTTAGACAGGTTTTTTGGTGTACCTAATTCAGATCAATATTTTCTAGCTTTATGGTTCATGTTCTTTGTATTACACCAGGGTTAACAAATAGCCTATCCGCTAAATCTTGTTTTTGTAGCAAAAGGCCACACAGAACATTTTTAACTAGTTTTTAAGGAGAATGTTTTTAAGGAGAATGCTAAAAATATCCAAAAATAACATTTTGTGACATGTCAAAATTTTATAAAATTTCAATTTCATTGGCCATAATTTATGATGTATTGGAGCACAACCACATCCATTTGTTTATGTACTGTCTGTGGTTGTTTCTGTGAGACAGTGGCAGAGCTTAGAACTGGCCACTACAGAGTAACTGCTGCCACCAGAAACTACGATAGCACAAAACCTAAAACAGATAACTGTGTAGTCATCTACAGAAAATTCTTGCCAGCTTGTGCATGTTAAATGATGCTACCTCCAGCTTGCTTCCTGTTGAAGAAATGCAGATTTACAAAGAAGCAGCAGATTGGTGGCTGTCCATCAGTTAGAGTATCCATTCTGAGATTAGGCAAACCGCATGAGTAAACCTCTGCTCAAGTGTAGTTAGTTTTGTGTTTTTTAAAAAATAAACTCAAATGTGTTTCTTCAGGCTTCTGTTACAGCTCACTATGTTGGTCAAAAGTTGGGGGAATTTCTACCATTAACAGACTGAGACACTTTCAGTTTGAGTGAGTGCATGTGTTACTATTTTTCCTTAGAGATGTTCTAGTGTCCACATCTTGAAAGATACGTAAGTATTATAAATGTTGTGCTTTGAGCTAGAATTGTTCTCAGTCAACTATTCACAGCAAGTCTGTGAAGAGAAAAGAGTTTTGCGTAGTGTGAATGGGGTCATTTAAAATAATCTCAGTATGTAAGGAAGGAAAAGAGGATAAAATTGCTCTTACATTTCACACTGTTGTGGCCAAGGGAGCAAGATTAAAAGGCTGGTCTGATTTATTTCTATTTATGAGTATGGTCTCTAGTTGCATCAATTTACCTATAAAAACCTTGAGTTTTTTTATAGCTGCGTAATATTTCATTGTATGAAAATACAACATTGTTTTTATCCATTTTTCACTTGATGGGCATTTGGATGTGTAAACATCATACTGTCTCCCAGTGTAAGAACCTGAAAGAGTAAGTAAAATCCAAAAGGTACAATACATACTGTGAAAGGGAAAGAAACTGCTCGAATGGAAGGGACAACTGGAATAAGGGAAAGGAGAAAAGAAAAAAAGGAAGGGAAAATATATATGTACATACACAGGATAGCTGGGATAATTGTACTGCTCATTTTTATAGATCTATTGAAAGGAACAGTTGATGCTTAAATTTTTTTGTTCTTTTTAATTTTTTTTCACCAATTTTGCATGTTTATATCTGGTAATCTGAACAACTACTTTGAAGACAACAATATGCAACATAACAACTATTGTTGAATTCCTGTCATCTTGTTTAGTGAAATTCTGTATCATTCCTAAGATTTTTTTAAAATTACTTTTTCCTTTTAAAATAAAAAAAAAGATTAAAAGGCTGAAAGAGAGGGATGATTAGAAAGGCTTTGGGCAAATGATGCCCACTTAATTTCATAAATTCCTATAAAATACTGTGGTTCTTGCATTTACTTGTGGGAGTAAACTGCGTACACAAATGAGTGTCCGCTCAAAGTCACAATCTGGCCCTGCTGCTCTTGAGATTTTGATTCCTGAGTCACATGTCAGGCAACCTTTTGTGCCTGTCATAAAATGTGTAGTTCTCTCAGCCTGCAGGAGGACTTCAGGGTTTTGACACAACCATTACTAGAAAAGCACAAGCTGTGGCTACAGAATATTTGTTTTCCTACAAAGACTGCAGAAACTAGGCAGCTCAAGTTTGCTGTTGTGCTAGGGCTGGAGACTCCCAGCCTGCATTTGTAGAGAGCACTTATGATCTGTTCAAATCTCATAATTGTCATTTTAGTTTCCCCTTCTCCACTCTCTACTTTGTACTGAAGGACTGACTAGGAAATGTTCTTGAGTATTCTCAATAATCAGTTAGTGATCAAGGAAGATCTTTTTTTGTACTGACCAGGATACTCAAAGATTTAAAGTCACAGGTAAGCTAGGCATGTAATCCCAGCACTTGAGAGGCTGAGGCAGGAGGATCATCATAGATTTGAGGCCAGCCTGGACTATACAGAAAGTTCAGGGCCAGACTGACCTACGTAGTGGGACTCTGCTCCCCCAAAACCCCCAAACAAACAAAGCCCCAAGTAAAGGGGTAACTTTCCATCAGAGGAGGAAAGTTAGAACTTAGCTATATGATTTTCCTTTGTATTTTCTGTGAAGGTCCATCTTGTTACTCTAGTCTCAGAGGGGAAGAAACTTTAATACTACTCTTGGGTAATTTTGCATTAAAAGAAGTTCCAAGTGTTGGACCTGGAAGAGCCACCCTGGCAGCCGCCTAGTCTCAGGGCCTCATTTGTTGTCTGTGGTCAGAGGTCCCTTTGACTGCTCTTCTCCAGTTTGAGGTTCTTGTTCCCACACATTACTCTCTCTCAGCTTTTCATGTAAATATATTAGTTTTACAAAGTGACTAAAAATGTATCAGTGATGGAGAATATACCCAGAGGGGGAAATATTCCCCTAGTTCTTCCTCAGTGGAGATTTTGATGAGTACAGGAGTTGAAATATCTAGCATTTTGACCATTCTAGCCAACTGGTCACTCAATTCTCTTGCTCGTTATGCCATGAGTGACTATGAGGAAGATAATGATTAGGAGGGGAGGAAAAAAGAAAAGATTTGGAGTGTAATGTCTATCAGACATTCATTAAGTTACATATTTTGAGCAAGTTTTTTGTTTGTTTTGCTTTTTATTTTGTAATAAATTACAAATGTGATGAACGTCTTGGAAATAACCATATAGAGTATTTTTATGATCCACGCTTTATAGACAAAAATTCCTTCCTAAAGCAAATGAATAACTTGAAAAAAATACCAGGTTTGTCAGCAACCAGGATATGTATCCAAATTTGATGTCCATTTTCACTAAACTACATGTGCACACAGACCCATGTGCACACAGATCTCTGTGCAGGCAGATATCTCCACTTACTCTGAGGGGTTTAGTGTCTTAGGTACTTTTCTTGTGCCTGGGACAGAATACCCAACACACACAAGTTAAAGGAGGAAAGGTTTATTTTAGCTAACAGTTTGTAGAGGTTTCAGTCCATAGTTGGTAAGCTCCAAAGCAGGGCAGCATGGCAATCTGCATTGCTGCCATACCTGTAGAAGTATACTATCTGAAACTGGTGAATTTACTTCTTTGTAGAGAAATTATATTGGTGTTTCTGTCTTGTTCTTGTTCTGTTCTCAGGCAGAGTTGAATGGTTTTTTTTTTTTAATCATAATAAAGTATTGCCTTTTAAAATCTCTATTTGCACAGTGCATGGCCTATTTCCTATTATATATCAACCATTCTAGAACTTTTCTCTAAAACAGATCCTGGTCTCCTTTTGTGTTTGTTGGTAGGGCTATGTATTTGAATGTTTAAGGTGAATTTTTCTTACTTCTTTCCAGAACATCAAGCTAAAACATCTTTCCATTGCTTCAGATACAGACCATTGAAATTCCTCTCTAGTTCTATCAAATCCATCACTTTGACAGATTATTGATAACATAAAATGGGATGCAGTTTTTGTGCTCCTTCAGAATTAAGGAAGAAAGCAAGAAAAAACATGGGAAAGAAATGACTCATTTGTGGGCAGAATGTAAATACGATCGGTTGTGGTAAGGAGGAATACACCTGTTTTTCATAGTTTTGAAGCTTAGACAGGAAGGCTGGGTGCTAGTGAACTAAGCATGAGGTTAATTTCCTTCTGTCTTTCTAGATAGTGGTTTAAACATACTCTATGAATAGCTTACTTCTTCTTTTACATTGTAAGTTAAACACACCATTTTAGTAAATCTTTTTACTAAATTTAAAAATTGATGCTCAAATACAGCAATATAACATGCAAATGTCTCACTAACCATTGTGGTTTATATCTAGATGTCCCCTAAAGCTTCATGCACTCATAGGTGGGGATTTTCAGAGGTCTAGAGTCTATTAATACGGACTAAGGGTGTGTGATGTATAAATTAGTCAACTGATTGTTTTAGCATAGTTCTGGTTGTGGATAATGGAAAGCTCCACCCTAGGTGTGGGTGGCACTAACCAATAGGCTTGTAGCCTGGATGAAATATAGAGGGAAGGAAAGAAGGTGGTCTCACTGCTTTGCTGCTTTCTGCCTGCCCTGCTATGGACTGTTTCTCCTCAGCTATGCCATGCTGCCTTGCTTTGGAGCCAACCAACTATGGACTGAAACTTTTACACACGGTGAGCTAAAATAAACCTTTTCTCCTTTAACTTGTAGGTGTTGGGTATTCTGTCCCAGCAATGAGGAAACTACCTAAGGCACTAACTATTAATCTCTTTACTGTCGCAGAATATGATATGGAATTATTCACATGATATATATGCTATAGTTTGGGCATTGAATGCCTCCAGATGTCCATGTATCCTGGGCTTGGGTCTCATGGTGGCATTGCTGGGAGGTGACGAGCCTTGCTGAGGTGGAGGCTGGTGGCTAGTTCTAGGCTACTGGGGGCAGGCCTTGGGAGGATGTTTTGGCACCTGAGCCCTCTTGTTTTCCTCTCTTTTGTTTTCTGGTCATCAGGTGAGCAGGTTCCTCTGCCACACACTCCTGCCATGATGTGTTGCCTTGTCGGAGGGCCAACACAGTTGGCCTTTTGATCTTAGGTTGGAAACACCACAACTGCAAGCCAAAATCAACCTTTTCTCTTTATAATTTGTATCTCAGGCATTTCACTAGAGTAGTGAAAAACTGACAAGTACACTTCAAACCAGCAGAGCACAGAGTAATGTTCTCATATATTTTTGAAGTATGGCACATAAGTTCTTATAAACTTACAGATCACTTTAAATAACAGTATATTAGTAGAATAGCTTTCAATTTCAAATACCTTTCAACTTTCATTCTGGAAAAGATTTTTTTTAAAAAAATCCACAATCCCTTGGGAAAGCAGTATGTCTCTTATAATTGTTGTTTATTTAGGATCACATAGACAATAGATTTGTGTACCTTCAGTGCCTGCTTTCTAGGTGAGGCCTACTAATTTAGAATGTGTCATCATTTCTGCTAAAATCACTTCTCTATCTCTGCCTATTATCAGAGAACTCTAAAGTACTGTTTCTATGGTACACATTTTGTTTGAATAAAAAGAGCTTTGGGAAATATGCTCAAATTTGAGAGAAGAGTTCCTTTGAAATAGTTTCCCTTTTTATTCCATAGAAAGTATGTATTGTGACTTTCTGCTTTCCTGGTGATCAGGTGAGCAGTTTGCTCTGCCATACACTGCTGCCATGGTGTGTTGCCTTGTCAGAGGGCCAGTGCAGTGGGCACGTCTTTAATCTGGGATTGAAAACTCCACAACTGTGGGCCAAACATAAATCTTTTCTATTAATAGTTCATTTATAAGGTATCTCACTATAGTAGTGCAAAGTTGAATTTAAGACTAGCATTTTGGATAACATGACTAGTGAATGCTGTGTTGATATGAGCAGCACTCACTGAGATGCTTTGCTACCTCCAAAATATTTTTGGTAAATTGCTTATGATTTGGTGATGACACTTCAATATTTTCTAGTGATCCTGTATATTGAATTTTAACTGTGGATTATGGGACAAAGAGTTAAATCTATCTTTCTCCCTAGGGATTCTCTTGCTAATGCTGTGCGGTCAGTCTTATTGAAATTTTCTGAAAAGTCAGACTCACAATTGTCTAGAGGAACCTAAGAAGAAAAGAATTCACCATTGGCCTAGTTCCTATTAATGAAGACTCCTGCTATGGATGGCAGTAGTGGATTGTGCATTATGAATGTGCCGTGCCCAAATGTCAGAGCAATGCTAGCAGTTATGGTGCAGGTGAACCAAGGAGTTTCCAGTTTACAGCTGTGTGGATCTCATTGCCACATCAGTGACTGGAGAGAAAGTATGTGGAGAGACTGTATGCACAAGAAATCCCATGAGAAATATCACTTCTCATCCTCTACCAATATTATTATTGCTTATCATTATGATCACCTTCAACATCTTAATGTAAAGGAGGACTTTATTTACAAAATATGCACAAAAATTTTAATTGTATCATGCAGAAACATTGTACTACAATATTCATCCTTAATTTCCAGAATCCAAAATATATAATTGTATTATTTTAAATTATGGTAAGGGCTTGTATATTACTTATATAATCATTAGTGTCTCGCTAGCTAAATGATACATTTATACATTCATTTTAGTGAGCATTTATTGATCCCTTACATAGTGCTAGAACTATGCAATATGCAAAGCTTAGAATCAGGAAGATGATCTTATTTTTGCTTTTGAAGAGTTCATATGATATCCAGTTAGATATACTGATTGTGAGTAACAGAAATGCACTCTAATGTTAGCAAAATTTAAGTTATAGAAAGAACACGGAAGGGTCAACAAGTTTCAAAACTGGTATAAAAAGTGGTAGCAATCAAGAGATATCTAGACAATAGAGGGACATAAGCAATGTCCCATTGCAGGAGTTCTTTAGTCAGCAATTTCCAGCACATTAGGTGATGGATCTTTAACTATTTTTTTCCTATTTTTATGACTCAGTCAAGATGCAGTGGCCCAGAAAAGGTCACACAAACAAACAAGCTTTGGCCCAGGCCTGTCCCTTGGCTGATCTGGGGAGGAAGGGAGCCTTGCTTCCCTTGGCTTCCTTTGTGGAAGATAGCCTCTCCCACACAAGACCACACGGAAAAGAGCAGCAGTGCTAGGCTGGGTCTGGCTTGTATCTGCTCAAAAAGCTGATTGTTAAAATTTTAGGAGTTTGACAAGCCAATGTTAATTATAGCTCTTATTTAAAGTTAAATTCCATTTATTTAAAATTAAATAAAATATTTTTAAACAAGGTAATAAATATCCAAAACATAACTTCCTTATTATTTTACTACTTATATATATGGATTTACTATGGCTGTGGAAATATATCAAATTAATGTACTGTGGTACATTTGCTTTGTGTTTCTATTTGGTAACAGCAACCAAATTTGAAATTGGCCAATGCAGTCACATTTACACTGTAGAAATTCACAAATATTGCAAAGTGGGACTTAATATCAACTGTATGGACCTAAAAAAATGACAAAGAAATAGGTCATGCACGTTAAACTTAAAAGTGTGTCATGTGTATACCCACTGCATTGTAAATGACCCCAAAATGAGGAAATATTCTTCATTCAAAAGCTATTATCAGAACCAGCAAGGAACTTATTCATGTCATTTGTGAACAGGAAAGTTCTGACATAGGTCTTTGCTGTTTCATGTTGCCTTAGTCACTCATGTAAACGAAGATATCAATCAAACTTTGCATGGAAACTGTGGTCCGTCATTAACTGAAACAGTAGTTCAGCAAAAATCAGCATGTATATTCTGTTAGAATTGGCTATGTGAAATATAAAACAAATTAAAAATTGTGTATTGTTACTTATAAATTGTCTGCTTTATGATCTTTGTATGAGTAAAATCTATGAAAATGTCTGTGTGTGTGTGTGTGTGTGTGTGTGTGTGTGCGCGCACGCGCGCCAGCCCTCCACCCCCTGCCTGGGGAGCCAAGTGTTAAACATTTATCAGCACACATCTGGGTAAGAGTAATTCCCCAAAGGAAATTAAGATGCTAGACAGCTCAAAGCATACAAAAATGTATTAACCCAGATATGTAAACAGGCAATTGCAAGACAAAACCCAGTGTATATATGGGGGGAAACAGAGTTCCAAAAACAAAAAGGGAAACAATCAAAGCATAGGAAAAGAATGAGAGGAGATAAAAGACTGAGTTTAGGATAAGTCAAAGTCAAAGAGAGGTATCCTTTTTTATTCTTATGAGACCTAAGTCTAGATTCCATCCTTTGAAAATGTATGGGTGAGGAGAGGAATGAGAATTGATGGAAGTAGTTTGGAAGAGAAACTAAAGGATACTTTTAGAGGGTGGCATGTCTTATTATGTCTTATTCCCTGTAGTGTTTAGAGGACACTTTACATAGAGTCACTTTAGTAAATGTTTGGCCATTGAAGGTCTAGATATGTCATTGTGTTATATAGTGATTCTGACTTTGCTGAGTGAGATTGGGCAAATTAATCTCCACGTCCCTCTGTCTTCTAATCTGTGAAATGGAGATAAAGAGATTAGCTAACTTTTATAATTTTGAGAATTAAAAATGTTTAGCATATGTAAAGTCTTTATGTCATTCCTTAGAATTGGGAACCAGTTAGTGTATTATTATTATTCTAGTTATTTTGGTACAATGCTTTTTAAATTTTTAATTTGTCCTCTTTCTATACTTGGCTAAATTAGGTAGAAATTAGTATAGAGTCAGAGAGGGATTAGGCCCTCAGAGAAATCAGTAAACATACAAAATTCAGAATTGTGGCTAGAGGGGAGTCTGAAGAGAGCCAGGCCTCAGGATGGAAAAGCAAAACCAGGCTGGCAACCCTCTCCAGGGATAAACAGCTTGATATTGTACTGTAATCAATACCACATGGTCCAGTGGGCCCAGAGAGGAATCAGACACATAGGTGGATAACAAGAACAACTGGATTCATATTCTTCTCCTTTCCCCAAAATGTCTTTGTTCTTTCCATATACCCTTGCTACATGACTCACTTCCCCACTGAATCATTATTGGCTAATGACTATACTTGTGATCCTATAGGTTGATGGTAGTTTGACCCACGTTATACCTACGTTGTGATTTTACTGTAAGAATTAAAAAGAGCTGCGGTAGCCACCCACACTGGACCCCTCCTGGAAATCCAAGACCCTTTCTTTCCCATTTCCCATAAAACTCTCCTAACCTCCTCTTTCAGTCTATAACTTCATTCTTCAATATTGTGAGACCAGTATTGGCACATGCTACATTTAACAGGTTGGGAGTTATATTTTTCCATATCATAACAAGGCCCCATGAGATCATTACGAGGAGGTAAGAGTTTGCTTCTGTTTCATGGTACCCTCAAAATGTTTCAAGTGGGTTCTGGATTATGACTCTTTTAGGTAACTGAGATTCACCATCCCTTGTTTCTTGGTTATTTACACCTTGTCTTTTATCAAAATGATAATAGTAGTTTAATTGGGAGTGTAGAAAGATTGTGATACCTTTATTTGGGTTTCTAACTTGTTTGGCAGCTGGGAGATGGCTGAGTCTCATTACAGACAGCCCGTTAAGGTTGTTTTCTCTAACTGGCTGCCAGTTCATGCTCTCGGGTATATCTGAAGATCCGGCTGGAAGCTGTGAGACAGGTTTTGGTTGTTCTCATAAAATAAGTGAAACATTTTAGACTTAATTTTCCTGTCTTTCTGTCCATAGGATAAGGCAGAGCTAGGAACTAGGAAATCTCTCTCTCCCCTTCTCCTCCCTTCTCCCCCCAGGAATGCTGCTCTGACAGGGCAGATGGACAGGGTTAAGGTAGGGCCTTTACAGCACCGATGATTCCACTGATAGAACAGTGAACCTTTTAGGGGACTTTATGAGCTTAATAACAGTTTTAAACAAAACAGGCATAAGGCAACTGGTAGCCACAGCCCCCAGACTCCAGAGGACTCTCTTGCCATGATTTCTCTCCAAAACATCTCCAGGCCAACAACCGTTCTATACTCAGAGATGTGCTAACCGAAGGCTGAAGAAAAAAATCTGTTTAAAAAGATTTCTTTAACTAAGTATGACCAAGGGTCACAGGGTCACAGGGTCACAGGGTCACAGGGTCACAGGGTCACAGGAAGTGGTGCAGATGCCAGCATAGAGTGCAAGGTCTGGTTCTGGCCACTTCCTTGAGCACTCCAGCTTGCCACCACTGGCCCTACATGAGGTTGGGCCTAAGGGACAACTTAGGTAAAGTGGTTCAAGCCAGGGAATAAACTCTTAGGTAGACACCCACAGGGCTGGTTGAGGCCGCAACAGATCTTCTGCCACCTTTTGGAATTCACACTTAGTAGGCTCCAAAAAAATGTCAGATAATACCAGTTCTGAGCATCCCCTGAAAAATAAAATACTTGCCAAAACAAAATATAAATCACAACACGGTACTTTTAACAGTCTGTTCTTTTAAAGGCAACATTTACATATGGCTATAAAACAGTTTGGCTATCAGTTGTAGCTATTAAAAAAAGAAAGAGGGCCTCTGAGAAACCTGGACTATGGTGAGGACTGATTAAGATAAACCATAAAGCTGGAGCCCTACTTACAGCAGTCCTCATGTTCATAATGCAAATGGGTTTTTTTCTTTGCCCTTCTGATAATTTATTATGAGATCTCTGCTAATTGATTTCCTATAGGAAATGTTCTGCCTATTCTATTTATAGTTACAAACAAAACTGTAAGAGGGTTATTCTAGCACAAGTTGACCAATACATCTCCTAGTGTACTCTGATTTAAAAAAGTAATTGCTTTTTGTGTTCTATCCTTTTGTCCATGTGCCTGTTTAATCTGTGTTAATAACCAGCTAGAGCACCTGTAGCTGCTTCATTTAAGAAAAATAAAACATTATTGGATGGGTGTTGCTAGGCTTGTGGCTTGTGTAGGACTTACAAATAAAAGACCTAAAGTTTGATAACATAAAGATTATACATTATTAGGTCAATATATATGTTTCTGCATTTAAATGGTAACTTTCAGGTTGGCTTATAAATAAGTACACACTCAAGATATTAGTCTACACAAGATAGCTTGGATAATTAGACTACTAATTTCTCTTAGTTCATTGAAAAGAATGGTTTGTGCTTATATTGTTTGATCAGTTTTACGTACCTCTATCTTGTAATCTGAGCAACTAATTTGAAGGTAACAATATGCAATATATTAACCATTGTTAATATCCTAAAAAAATTAGCCCAAATACTTGCAGTTCATATATCTGAACAATAAGCTAATTTAAATTAGTTGGTAAGAGCAAAGATGTATTTAAAGTGACTAACATATTTCCATTCAAGTTGTTAGCTGATTGAGATAAAATAAAAATTTAGTTTTATAAATGCAATGTCTATTATTGTCTGGTATAGTAATTTAAGAGTTTTCTTTAGAAACATGTTACCTGGTATAATTTGGTTCACATGTGTTACCTAAAGTAATTGTTAAGATAGCTAAGTGAGATCCCTTGGGTTTGCAAGCAAACTTCTGGACAAAACTCCCCTCTGTGGCTGAAAAAGCAGTTTTTATCTACTGATAGGATTTCTCTAGTTTTTTCCTCCAGAATCTTGTGGTGGCATACCCCAATAGACATTGTTAAATAAATTATTATATCTAAATTGCATGTAATTAAAAGGTTAAGCTTTTTATGTCTAAAACAATAAGGTTTTCTTAAGATATTAAGATTATTCTTGGATAAACTAACAAAACTAGATTCAAAAGCAAAGGTTTTATATTTTTCTAAAATAGTTTCTTGGACTGGGGATATAGCTTAGTGGCACAGCAACTGCCTGGCAAGCACAAGGTCCTAAGTTTGATTCCTAGTACAAACAAAAAATCAAAAAAACAAAAAACAGTTTTAAAATAGTTTCTTGGTTTTCCATTCTTAGGCTTTTGTTTACTAAAAAGTGAGCCTTAAGAATTAAAGAGTATTTGAATGTTAACCCATATATTGTTTTAAATAATCAGTTTGTAACTATCATTAGTCACAAACAATCATTATTTTAGTTTATAATATAACATATTTGGATATATACGTATTTATATATATGATATGCTGGGAATCTAAGCTTTAAAGTTAAGTTTATACAGTTAAGACTATGTAAGTTTAATATATACAAAGCAACTATAGGTGCTCTCTTTTGTACAATATAAAGCTAAACCATAGCCACATAAAATGATCAAAATTTGGCATCTTTTATATATGGCCTTGCCATTTAAAACTAGACCTACACCTCTTGACTTTGCTTACACAAGCCATTTGTTATTGAGACACACTTGTATATTGGATAACAAGGCTATTCATGGCCGTTAACACTGCTTCCAAAGTTTGTAAGAGTTCTAAAGATGTCCCTTAGTTCTTGTTAATTCAGTTACACACTGAAATCTTATTAAAGGAGGCAAAATTTTCTTTGAGAGAAAAAAATATATGTGATGATTTCCATATAACTGCATGCTAATTTCTACAACTTTGTGATATATTAAATGTATTTGTGTTTCTCAAGTGTATAGATCTTCAAAGAAGCAAAATTGGAAAAACATCTTACACTAATGGATTCCAGGCTACGGTTTTTTATGATGGTAAACATTTTCAGGCTCAAACATCTGGTCTTCCCTCACATGTGTTCCAGCTACTTGTGATAAAATGTGCATGCCATTCAAGGCTTATTCTTGGATGATTGTTGTATAATTGTGTTATAACAAAAGTATGTAAACAGTATATAGTCCAGGCAATGCCACCCTAAAAGTTAGATATTGATAACCTATAATGTACATCTTTAAATAAGTATACTCTACCTAGCAGGTGCCCGGGAAGCAGGCAGCAGGTGCCCGGGAAGTGGCGTGGCAGTGCATCCCGGCCCTTGGGCCGGCTGCTGCTGTGCGGTTGAGACCTATCATGCCACAGAGAAGCACCGACACAATCTGTCAGGCCTGCGCCGGCCACGGAGGCTCACCCGGGGACGTGTGTGAACCATCCGGACATGGAGAAACCCCTGGGAAAACATGCCACACAACGGGTCGCTCTTGGCCTTGCCCCTGAGAACCAGAAAGGTCCAGAGTCAGTGGAGGAGCAGCTGCTGAACCAGGACTCGGAAAACACAAGAATGCAGATGATGCCATATGACTCAGAGGTCGAGCTGACTGGGGACACAAGAGCCATTTGGGAGCTGGAAACCAGGAGGACCTTGTGCAATAGCTGGGGAGACCCCCTGAAAGCCATTCTCCCCTTGACTGTACAGGCTGCGGTGGAGGAGCATGTGGAGCTCTGGAGAGGTATGCACTGAGACTTCATGAATTACATGGGTGTCAAATATTCAGATTCTGAAGAACCACCTTCATGGAGAAGGTATGTGTCTAGGTTACCTGCCTGGGACACTTTGCACATGATGGTGCTGAGACTGACTAGCGGGCCTAGGACTTCATCCATATATTCCTGCAGCCTGTGTTGATGGTTGGGGAGAGGACACTAAGTGGTTGCAGAGTCCGAAATGTGCTGGGAGGCTGGAGAGATGATTGGAGTGGGTGCTCCTTTGACGACCTAGATGGAGGCCCCCCCCCAAAAAAAAACAAAACAAAACAAAGAAAAGGGAATATCCCTCTGCTTTCTTAGATTGCTTACAAGAGGCACTGATAAATCACACTTCCTTGGATCCCAGTTCAGTAGAGGGGCAAATCTGTAGAGGGACAAATTATTCTTAAAGATAATTATATTACTCAGTCAGCCCCAGATAGTAGAAAAAAGCTACAAAAAATGGCTTTTGCCTTTTGCCCCAGATAGCTCACTTGAGATGTTAGTAAGAATTGCCTCCTCAGTACTTTATAGCCATGATGAGGAGGAGGCCAAGGAGAGAAAACAAAGAGACTGAGAAAAAGCAGCTGCCTTTGCTGCAGCACTAAGAGAAACAAACCCTAAGTCTAATTCTCAGGGCCCAAAGAAGAACTGGATGAGTACATTCATCTGCTACTGCTGTCAAAAGCCAGGCCACCTCAAGAGGGACTGCCCTAAGAAGTCCCTTGGGCCATGCCTTGACTGTAAATGTAACCACTAGAGGTTGGACTGCCCTCTGAAGCAAAGGCCCCAGAGCTTCACTATTTTTCACAATGCTTAGGTTGTAATTGCTTGTTAGATCTTTCTTGCATATCTTTGTCTTCCTGAGAAACCACTTTACCACTTTGAAGATACCAACATGTATTATAGCAGCCATTGATAATTTCCCCCCTATGAGCTGGTCCAACAGGAATGAAGGGGCCCAGGGCATACTCTGCTTTCTCCCTCTGGCCAGACCGTCATCTCCATGGAGGAGCCCCGGGTAATCATGACTATAGAGGAAAAAGTAAACAGCCTATTGCTGGACACTGGTGCAAGTCTTTTGGTCTTTCTTTTCAATCCTGGCCTTTCTTCCAGCTGTCACACCTCAGTGAAGGGAGTCACTGGTAAGGAGGTATTTCACTATTTTTCACAATGCTTAGACTGTAACTGCTTGTTAGATCTTTCTTGCATATCTTTGTTTTCCTGAGAAACCACTTTGAAGATACCAACATGTATTATAGCAGCCATTGATGATTTCCTACCAGTCTGTCCATAACTCAGTAATGTTTCTAGTGTTCCTATGTTATTTTGTAAATGGATGTATGTTTGTTACTATGTGTTTCCAACAGCAACCATTGAGAATAGTCAATGATTATTTAATTGAAAAAAATATATATTCTACTTAAAAGACACTATGTTAAAAGATAATGAATTTAGGTAAAATTATCTTTATGTAATTAGATAAAAGTAAACTGACTAAAAACTTATTTTGTACTAAAATGGAAATATAAATGTGTTTCAGGGAAAATAACAACCAGGCATCGTGGTGCATGCGTATAATCCCAGCACTCAGGAGGCTGAGACAGGAGGATCATTGTGAGTTCAATGCCAAACTGGGCTACAGAGTGAGTTTAAGGCCAGCCTGAACTGCACAGCAAGTCCCTGTCTCAAAAATACCAAAAGAAAAAATAAATAGAGGAAATTACAAAATCTAATGGTTCTCATACAATAATGTCATCAGGATTGTTTGTTTATTTATTTATTTTATTGAGTTTATTGGCACAATTTAGATATAGATAGTGATCGTACTTATCATAGAGAATTTGTACCTGTACAAATGATATATCTTGATTCCTCTTTTTTTCCCAGTCCCCTCCCCTCCCTTCACCCTCACTTCCCTCTCTCATCTAGGAAGCTTTGTTTCCATGTATCCCTCATTTGTTTTTTTCCCTTCCTTTTCCCCTTTTCCCCCAGTTCCCATTTCTATTGACTGTCATTTTGAAATTCTATGTGGTTGATCTCAAATTTCATCTGAAAAGCTTTATAATTGTTTTCTTTTTTTAAAAGAGAGTAGTAAATGAGAAACAAACAAACAAACAAATAGAACAGTAGCAGCATACGAGTATCACAAATATAAACAAACCAAAGCAAGAACATTCAAAGTGATACAGGGTCTCAAGACAAAATAATATGAATCAACAGTGGACGTTATATTACTTATAGCTATGCTCAGCTACACTGCTCATATTACCAGATGTAAGAATGAAAGATTGCTCAAAGCATTAAAGAGAATAAGAAAATAATTCTTCAATAAAACATTAAGGATAATGCAGAGTTTCACTAAACAAGATGGTAGGAGTTCACCACTGTAATTCCATTTCATATTGTTACCTTCAAATCAGTTTCTCATACCACCAGACAAAATGCAAAATCGATCAGAACATAAAAAATTGTAAGCATTAACTGTTCATTTCAATATACCATCAGACATCAGCAATACAGTTATCACAGCTATTCATATATATATTTATATTTTGACTTCTTTCTTTTTTCTTCTTTCCCTCATACCAGTTGTTCCTTCCTTTGAGCAATTTCTTTCCCTTTCATATCATCTATTGTACGTTTTGGGTTTTACCTAGTCTTTCAGGTTCCTACACCAAGGAGACAATATGACGTTTATACACCTGGGTCTGATTTGTTTCACTTATGAGTATGGTCTCTATTTGCATCCATTTACCTGCAAAAACCTCGAGTTTATCTTCTTTAAAAGCTGAGTAATACTCCATTCTATAAAAATACCACATCTTTTTTATCCATTGCTCAGTGGATGGGCATCTGGCTTGTTTCCAATATTTAGCTATAACAAATTGTGCTGCTATAAACATCGGTGCACATATATTGCTGTGGTATGATGTCTTTAATACTTCTGGGAAAATACCCAGAAGGGGAATAGCTGGGTTAAATGGGACTTCCAATCCTAATTTTGTGAGGAAACTGACTTTCACAGTGGTTTCACCAATCTACACTCCCACCAGCAGTAGAGTAGGGTTCCTTTCTCCCCACAG
>NW_004955447.1:1452012-1529530 GCF_000276665.1 Chinchilla lanigera | reverse complement strand
ATCAAAGGCTTTTTCTGCATCAGTGGAGATGATCATGTGATTTTTGTCCTTGGCTCTATTGACATGGTGTATTATATTAATTGATTTGCATATATTGAATCATCCCTGAATTCCGGGGCCATTAAAGTCCTACTTGGTCATGGTGTATAAACTACTTGATGATTTATTCTATTCTGTTTACTAGTATTTTTTTTTTTGGATAATTTTTTATCTATATTCATCAGGGAGATTGATCTGTAGTTCTTTTTTTGGTTGGGTATATCTCTGGTTTTGGTATCAGGATAATACCTGCCTCCAGGAATGAGTTGGGAAGAATTCCTTCCCTTTCAATTTCATTAAAGAGTTTTAGAAGCATGGGTGTTAAATCATCCCAGAATTGCTTGTAGAATTCAGCTGTGAATCCATCAGGACCTGGGCTTTTCTTCCTTGGCAAGTTTTTAATTACATTCTCAATTTCACTGGCTGATGTGGTTATTTAGGATTTTTATATCTTCTTCATTCGACATTGTTAATTCACATGTATCTAGAAATCTGTCTATTTCCTCTGTATTTTTCATCCTATGAGAGTAAAGATTTTCAAAATAGGTATTGATATTCTTCTAAATTTCTTTAGGATCTGTAGTGATTTCACCCCTTTCATTCCTTATTGCATGTATTTCAGTTTTTTGTTTCCTTTATTTTTTGATAAGGTTGGCTAGGGGTTTATATATTTTATTTATTCTATCAAAGAGCCAACTCTTTGATTCATTAATTTTTGGTATTATTTTTTTAGTCTCCATTGTGTTAATTTCTGCTCTGAGCTTTATAATTTCCTGCCTTCTTTGGGCTCTGGGTTTGACTCGCTCCTTTTCTAGGATCTTGAGGTGCAGCATAAGATTGTGCTTGTTCTGTTTTCCTGAGGTGGGAGTTCACCGCTATAAATTTCCCTCTGAGGACTGCTTTCATTGCATTCCACAGGATCCTGTACGTTGTATCTCCATTTTCGTTTCATTGTAAATAGTGTTTAATGTCTCCTTTGATTTCATCTGTGACCCATTTGTTGTTCAGGAGGATATTATTTAATTTCCAACTGTTTATGGAGTTTTTGTGTTTTCTTGTGTCATTAATTTCCAATTTCATTGCACTATGGTCTGATAGTATACATGGGATAATTTCAATTCCTTTGCTTTTACTTCAACATGTTCTGTGTACCAGTATATGGTGTATTTTAGAGAATGCCGCATGTGCAGCTGAGAAGAACGTATATTCTGATTCTGTTGAGTGGAACACTCTGTAAGGCCTACGAAGTCCATGTGTTCACAAGTTTGGTTGAGTTCTGTTATTTCTTTCCCAATTTTTTATCTGGTTAATCTATCTCTTTGTGACAATGGTGTGTTAAAGTCCCCTGTTATGATTGTGTTGCTACTTATTTCATTTTTCATGTCTGTTAGAATTTGTCTTATATAGGTGGGTGCTCCTATATTTTGTGCATAGATGTTTATGATTTTTATCTCATCTTCTTGAAGCTTCCTCCTCACAAGTATGTAGTGTTCTTCTTTATCTCGTCTGATTGTTCTTGGTTTGAAGTTCACATTGTCTGCAAACAGAATAGCTACACCTGCTTTTTTCTGGGTTCCTGTCACATGGAGTATTGTTTTCCATCCTTTAATTTTCAGTCTTTGATTTCTTTTTGAGTTAAATGTGTTTCTTGTATACAGCATATGGTTGAATTTTATTTCCTGATCCATTCTGTTACTCTGCTTCTTTTGGTTGGAGCATTGAGACCATTTACACTGATGGTTATAACTAATATGTACTGGCTTATCTTTGTTATAATATTTTCCTGCTCTTGGATCCTCCTTTTTCCCTCTGTTTAATTGCTTGCCCTGCTTGGTGGTTCTTTTCCTCTGTTCTTGTAGTTGCAGTCTGTTTTATCTCTTTCTAGAATATGTTTTAGTACTCTTTGTAGGGTTGGTTTGGTGCTCATGAATATCTTCAGTTGTTCTTTATTTTGAAAATATTTTATTTCTCCATTAAATTTGAAAGATAGTTTTGCAGGGTACCTCAATCTAGGTTGGAAGTTGTTTTCTTTCAGTACCTGAAATACTTCACTCCAGTTCTTCTTGCCTTGATGGTTTGTGTTGAGAAGTCTGATGTGATTCTGATAGGCTTTCCTTTATAGGTGATCTGTTTCTTTTCTCTAACAGCTTTTAATTTCTGAGCTTTTGCTGAGTTTGAGGGATCTTGATCACTATATGTCTGGGTGTAGATTTATTTTGGTTATGATTAACTGGAGTTCTACATGCTTCACTTATCTGGATGTCCAATTCTTTTCCATATCTGGGAAATTTTCTGCTATTATTTTTCCAAATAGTCTTTTTATGTCATTTGTGTTGACACCTGCTGTTTCATTAATACCTATTAATCTCACATTGTTTTTCTTTGCTTATTCCTGCAGTTGTTGAAGTTTTATTGCCTGGTTCCTTGTTGTTTTTAAGAGATCCCTCCTTCAACATTCATTAGTGGCAATGCTGCCTTTGAGGTCTGAAAGTCTATCTTCAGCTTCATTCAAGAAGTTTTACCAGCTTTCAATGGAATTTTTAATTTTCTGGATATCTGTTTGCATCTGTTTCGTACCTTCTAGTTCATTTCTATATTGTTCACTGAAGATTTTCATGAATTGTCTATGTTCTTCTATTTTCTTGGCAATGTCATCTTTGGATATGCTGAACATTTCTTTTCATTATTGTTGTCATTTCTTTTTTCACCTGAGACATTATTTCTACAGCTTGATGGAGTTGTTTCTTTACTTCAGTTGCTATCATTTCAGAAATTTCAGGTGTATGACTTCCAGGCTCTTCTGTGTTGATGCTTCCTGGACTTGTTTTCAGTGGTGTGGAGGTCTTGGATGGCATTTTGCTCCTTTGTCATTTTTGAAGATCCAGAGGCTCCCTGCAGTTCACCCTCACTCTCTTGATTGTGTGTGAGTGGCAGGGTGAGAGTCTGAAGATGCACAGTGCTCAGTGCAGCTTCTGTGCTGGTGAGTGGTGGCAAGGCGGGGTCCCAGATGCTTCCAACATTTCTTGCATTCAGTTGGCTCACAGGAGTGTGTGGGAAGGGTGAGGGAGGCTCGCCGGTGTTCATGAGACTGTCTGGGGTTCGGCCCAGCTTCCACAAGAATAGGGCAAATGCAGGTCGTGTTCACCAAGGCTTCAGATATTGCCCAGGACAAAGCCTGCTTCCCACACTGGAAGGGGTGATATGAGGGTGGACTCCCTGAGACCAGTGACTCTGTCCACTTTTCAGGTGAGCCCCAAGGGGGGCGGTATGAGTTTTTCTGGCAGTGACCACCAGGAAATTGTCCAAGGTTTCAGGTGCCTCACACACTAGTGGGGGAGGCATCAGAGTGGCTCACTTGGGTTCCTAAAGGTGTCTGACTTTCAGCCCAGCCCTAGCAGGCACACTATGGCCCCTGAGGGTGCCCGGGGTTCCACCTGCCTTACACACTGGTCAGGGATGCAGTGCTGCAACTCACTGGGCTTCCTCTATAATTGTTTTCTAACATCCTACAGGAATTGAACTTCACAGACAGCCATGATTGGTAAAGAAGTAAGAGTTCTCTGGTCATATTTATAATTTAAAGATGGTTGATATCCAGAGAAGATTATGATAGTTAAACTCAGTGCCTCCACTACAGTGCTGGTTAAATGATCTCCTGCATGTTCAACAACTGAGGTTCAGAGACCAAATCTAAGAAAGACAGCTGGACTAAGACAACAGCCAATATTTGGACTTGACCCTTCAAAGTCATCAAAGACTTGGGAAATAAGGGCACCTCTGTACAGGATCCTGTAACTCTGGTGAGTCACCCAACCTCCTGAGGAGGAATACTGAGGACAAAAGTCAATCAATGTACATAGTGCTACAAAGGAGGGTCCCCAAGAGGAAAATGTCTCCCATGCTTCCAAGAGCACCCACAGGGTCAAGCAAAGCTGTGATGCATCTTGGCAGAGCATATTGACAGAGGAGCTAAGAGGTTTTGTGCATAGTCCCAAAAGAAGAAATCCCTGAGGGGCCTTAACTAAATAGCTAGCTAGATAGATAGATAGATAGATAGATAGATAGACAGATGTTAATTTTGATTACAATAAATCTCACTTTAACTTTGTTTTAAGCATCCATCAGAAAAGTATAACCAAAAGATATATAAAAAGATAGTAATATAGACTAGCTATACAAAGGGGGTTCCTGTTACTACACTGGCCCTGTAGCAGTCTCTAGCTACACCTGTAGCTTAACAATATTATGATTCAATAAGGCTAATAGCCAGGCATGGCAGTGCACACTTGTAATCCTAGCATTTGGGAGGCCAAGGCAGGAGGGTCTTTGTGAGTTCAAGGCTGGCCTGGGCTACAAAGTGAGCTCAAGGCCAGCCTGAATGCATATTGAGACTTTTGTCTCAAAAAGACAAAAAAAAATGAGGCTAATAATCCTCAGTGGCAGCTATAAAGTCTTAGCAAAAGTCTTTAAATTCTTTAGCTAAAACTCTCCTTCAAAACAGTTAATGTTTAATTGTTTGATCAATCTTACATGCCTATATTTGTTTAACTGAGTAACCAATTTGAAGATAACAATATGTAATACAATAACTATTATTAATTTCCTATCACCTTGTCTGAAACTCTGTATTGCTTCTATTGTTTTGGTGTTGTTTTGTTTATGTCTCTTTGTTTGTTAATGTGTTTTCATTCTTTATCTTTAAAAATAAAAAAAATAAATAAATAAAATAAAATTAACCTTCAAAGCCATAGTGTTCTTCATCTTCTTATGGCTGATCCTGGAGGGACTTGCACACCAATAAATGAAAGCTGGTCTTTAGAAAAATAATTCACATGAGGTGTAAAAAGTCTTAAAACAAGAAATGTCAAACTCAGAGATAATCTCCATGAGGGACCAAGTCTAGGACCAGCTGCTTACAATCCCTATTCACATCTCTTAGAAACAGTGTTTGGACTCGGCTCCTTTCCCTAATCTGCCTTTCCATTATGGTACTTATGCTTTGGCCATACATACTTAATCTCTTGGTAAAATTTATTTATTCTTGTCTACATGCTCTCAAACTCCAAATGATCATGCAGATGGAACCAGTGATGAATATGCCATATACCTGCCCAGAGTCCACTAGACTGACCTTCTGAAGACAGCTCATAACTGCTTAACCCCAAACATGGCTTCTTTCTAAGGCCTGTTAGATTAGCTCTCCGGAGAAAATCTCTGACTGCTGTTTCCCCTATCCCAACCCTTCTTATCTTAAAGCAGCTACACTGAAACTTCACCCTTTCTCCCCTAATGGTAATGAGAGATAGTGTTGAAGAGATGGAATATTATAGACAGCAAAATTAAGTCCAGATTAATATACAGGCCAAAGGGACTGGACCTCTGAAGAAGTCATCACAGGAAAATAAAGATATCAGAATTGTGACTGGAGGCAAATCTGAAGAAAGCCAGACCTAAGAATGGAAAAGCACTAGTAGACCTCCAGCCTCCCTAGAGATAAACAGCAAGCTGCAATTATATTATAATTAGCATTACCTGACCAGTGGGGCCAGATAGGCATCAGACACATTTGTGGGTGACTAGAACATCTGGACCTATACTATCTTCCTTCCTCAAAATGCCTTTGTTCTTTCCATATTCACTTGCTATGTAACTTAGTTTCCTATTGAATTAATATTGGCTAAGTGATGATGCTTGTAATCAGGCTGATCAATTTTGTGTTCTCATTGTGATTTTGCAGTATAAATTACCCCTGGAAAAGAGCCTTGGTGGCCAACCACTTGGGACCCCTCCTGGTAATCCAGAGTTATTCTTCTCTTTATTTCCAATAAACCTTTTCTACTTCCTCTTTTGGCTTGTGACTTCATCCTTTGATGTCGTGAGACCACAAACTTGGCACATCTGACTTCTAACAGCTTGGGAGTTATATTTTCCCATAGCACTTTGATTAAAAGTTACCTGTGCTTCTTTTCTTCTGTTTATGCTACATCTGCCTCTTATAATGCCGCTCATCTTTGTTTCTTGTAAGATATTAGTTTTGATGACAGCCAGGCTGTACTTTTCTCAACAGAACTTGATACTAAGAGCAAGCATGATGATCAGGTCAATGTGTCATCACAGAAAAGAGTAAATGCCCCACTTTCCTCCATGAATGATTGTTTTTTCCTTTTAATGATGGCAGCTCTAAACTTGCTTTAGTCATCTTACCTTTCAGACAAAAGGTGTTAAGATTCCCTATCACTAAGTTTGTCCTGCTTCTTGAGAGTTTCCAATCCAGAATGTGTCCCTGCTTCTTTATCTCTTGCTTAGTATCATTACCCAAAACTAAATCTCTCAGGAAACCTTGCTCAATAGTACCTCGTCTCATGTTCCTCTGCTCCTGTGGGATGCAGCCACCCTTGATACAGTAAGCTGAATAATCTTAATTATTTCATTTTATTTTTATAAGTATAGTACTAATGGCGTTTGGTCTACTTCAAAAATGGCTATATAAGCAATAGTTATCTGAAAAAAATTTTAAAAATCAAGAATAATTTGTTAAGAATTGTATGTTAAAAAAAATGACTGTGATTACACTGTTATGTGGTTCCATTGTAGTAAGTAGCCCCAGTATTCAAAGTATGAAACTCTTCCTGCACTGTACTGGAATGAAAGCCAAGTTCTGGAAAATTTAGCTGCCATAGGTCTGATATTATTGTGTGTTTATTTCTTTATTGAGATGATTTAGCTTATTCTAGCAAGGGTGGCTGCACCCCACACAAACATATGAGCATGAGAGTAAGGTGCTGCTCCAGCCTAGGAATCATTTGTGTTCACAGCGCTGTTCCCCAGAGAGTAAGTGTCTGGTGCCAGCTGTGCTTATTGCTTTTGTCTTCATCTCATGTTTTCTCACTGAACAGGACTAGATATATGTGCACACATTCACACGCACACATGCACACACACATACACACACACTTACGCATGTCATATATTTTGAGAGCCCTGAGTTTACAATGAAGCTGTCAATTCCAGTCTAGACCACCAAGTTGCATATGTTCGGCTCCTTCCTCTGGCAGTGAAAACTCTGTACAACTTCCTGCGCGTGTGTGTAAGGCACCCCTACCGCTGCTCCTTCCCCCATCCTCTCAGGCATAGTGCCTCACTCCATTTAGGCTTTATGCCCCAAGATAGGCGCTCTTATATTTCCCCTGGGTCCCAAGACCCTGCCCAGGGCCAGTCCTCTGCCCAGGCACCCTCCTCCATTCCCCATATCAGCCCCTCCTTTCCCCACAGGCACCCTACTCACCAGCACAGGCTTTGGCACCCAGGGCCAGGAGCCCTCCTTGGAGGTGTCATCCTTCCCCTTCCTGGCCGTCATGGCCCCTCTTGGGCCATTTTCAGGGTCCAGCTCTTCCGCCCACCTGCCCTCCCACAAGCCACTCTTCCATACTGTGTGAGCACCCACGTATCACACGGGGCCACCTCCTGAGAGGATGCTTGCACCTCCGGCTTGCTTCCAAATCCTGCTCAGGGTCTCTGTGGCTCTCTCCCAAACACATCTTTTCAGCCACCATGCTTGGCTGGGACCGAAGTATGCAGGGCAGTAAGCAAAGGAAAGGGGAAGAGAGCTGTTGATTTATTTTTAATTACAAATTCTTGTCTTTTGTCTTTAATTATCTGTGTATCTCAGTAAGTCTAGTGCTTTTGGTTTCTTTAGTAGAGTGTGATGAAACTAAAATTTTATGACACAAGAAGTTACCTGGAATACATTTATTTATTTATTTTACACAAAAACCACCACTGGTTTTCTTTGTTCCAATTAGAGTTAACCCAAGACTTTCTCCATCTGATCCCAGATGCTTTTTCCTGCCTCATTTCCATGTATACTGCCATGAAGCTTCACACTTCAGCTGTTCTGGACTTTTATCTTTCTATAAGTATGTGACTTTTACACATGTGTGTGTGTTCTTTCAACCTTTCTGGCATGCCTTAACCCATTTTCTATCCAGAAACTTTTCACTAATTTTTTGAGATTCAGATTAAATGTCACTTTTCAGTGAAATCTTTCCCAGCTCCCTTTGGTAAGTAGGTTCTTCCTGCTTCTTTAGAGGGTACTCAGAACATATGTTAGTAAAATTCTGCCACTGACTGGCCATGTAACCTTGAGCAAATTGCTTAACATTTCCAAGCCTCAGTTTTTTTATCTGCTAAGTGTGGACAGTAATTGTATCAACTTTGTATTGCCGTCATAAAGGTGAATTGCAAATGACCACAATGTTAATTATTGGTATTACTATGACGCTACACCTGATTTTATGTCTCCCACAAAAGATTATGTGTTCTTAGGTAGATTTCCAGAACTTAATTCAACATTTACAAACAATGTGTAATCAACATCTGAAGGAATGCATTCATTCTTCAAATACTAATTATGTGCCACGTATCACGTAATATTATAATCTAAATAGGGATGGTTTTGACTTTGTGAAAGTTATAGTTTGATGGGAAATAGCGAATTTAGCAAATGATTAGACAAGTGAATAAATAAATGAAGGCAAACTCTACTAAGTCTTAAAAAGGATTATTATTGTAAGATAAGTGTGGTATCATAGAAAGGTACCAATTCCTGGCACAGAGTTCCCAAAATCCTTGGAATTCCTGAGTGTAAAGGTCAGAGGAGCATGTTTTATTCTAATGAGGTATCACTTGGCAGGCCCTAGTAGTTTCAGGTTGGGGGTTGGTGCCTAGAAACTTTCAGCCCCAATCTCCAATCTTTAGGGAACGGAGAGAGGCTGGATGTCCAGTTAATCACAGGTTGCCAAGAAAACTTACTTCATGAAAGCTCCCTGAAAGCCCTGCGGGTTTAGAGAGCTTTTGGGCAGCCAAGCACGTTGAAGCCCCAGGAGGAGGCCTACACCGGTAAGGCACAGAAACTTCTCACCTCACCTCCCTCATACCTTGTCCTGTGACTCACTTCTAGGTGGCAGCTCCTGAATCATATTCTTTATCACACACCGGTTTTGAGGAAGTAAGTGGTTTTATGAATTGTGGGAAATTATCAAACCTAGAGAGGGTATGTGTGAACCTTTGTAGCCAAGTGGGACAGAGTGTGGGCAACCTGGAGACTTCATGTCTGGAATAATCCTCTGAAGTGAGGGCAATCTCGTGGGGCAGAGCCTTCGAATCTGTGGAATCGGGCTGGACAGTGCCTTTGGAAAGACTGGAAGTGCAAGTCCTCTAGTTGGTGTCAGACTTGGTGTCAAGAGAAAAACACTCTTGTTTTGGCATCACAGGAGTTATGAGTAAAACCAGCTCAATAAATAAGTGAACTGAAAGGGGGTAATTTAGATTAGGAAGAACAAAGGTACTTCTAAAAAAGTGAAATTTGCCTGTAACCCAAAGGTAAATAGAAATAAGTGCGAAGGGCACAGCAGAGAAATACACTGTATGAAGGAGTGTGCCAGCCCGGCTCCATCCAGCTGGGTCGCAGGGTGCAGTGAATGGGGTTGGGGCAGAAAGGGTATGAAATGAGATTTAAGAGGGAATCTGAGGCTATGTCCTGTCTCACTGGAGGAACTTGGTGAGTTATGAAACCTGAAGTGGAAAGCAAATGTGATTTTTACTCAGAGATTTACCTGCCCTAGGATTTATGATTTGCCTGATTTATGATTTACCTGATTCTCATGTCCCCCACAAAGTTATTGTGGTTACACTGGGAAGAATTTATGCCAAGGGCACAGTGGCGAGGATACAGGGTTCCAAGGAGACGTAGACCAGCTAGTGGGAATGGAGCAGAGAGAATGTAGAGAGACCAGGACTGTACCTGAAAGGCAGAAGTGACAAGGCTGGTGGTGATAGCTTTGATGCAGTCTCTATGTGCTAGGGAGGTGTCAGGATGACTGAGCTTCAGATTTGCATAGGAGAAACAGCAAAAGCAGAGGGCACTTTAATAAACCAGGTGAAACTGGAGGTGAAGCAGTTTTCGAAAAGAAGACAGAGTTCAGTTTGGGACATGTTAGGAGCATTTGAGATGACCACATTTCCCAGTGCACTGTTGATTAAATGAGTCTTCACTTTACAAGGGTCTGAGCTCAGTACATAAATTTGGGGGCCTTCAGTATAGACATAGAATCCTCATTCTCTCTTTTTCTTTGCTTATTATTCTTCTTCAGAACCATAAATCATATTTTCTTCGACCTTTTTGAATAATTATCATGCTAGCTATCTTGTACAGGTGCGTGGTTGCCATGGTTTGGATAAGTGAGCCCCAAATCCCCTGTGGGGCTCCTACTCTGTGGCAGTTTTAGGAAGTGATGAAACTTTTAGGGGGTGAGGCCTGCAGAATGAAGTTAAACCATGGGGTGTGCCCTTGAAAAGCATATTGGGACCCTGGGCTCTTTCTGGTCCTCTTTTGCTTTCTTGGTTATGTCCTCCCAGTAAATGTGTTGCCTTTCCAGAGGCCCCAAAGCAGCAGGGCATCCAACCATAGAGTGACACTCTGAAACTTTGAGATAAAAGAGACCTTTTTTCCTTTTAAGTTGATTATATTGGGTGTTTTGCTATAGTGACAGAAAGCCAACATGGTTTCTTTTGCAGAAGGCTTGTAGGGTTCTCTGCAGTGTAGTGAGTCAGTTTTTATATAATACCATGCACATGTTGCTCAAAATGGAAGTGGTGATGCCAAAATTGTGCAACAAAACACAAAGGGCTTATAAGAAAAATGAGGCTTTGTGTAAAAAACTTCATTAGTAACATATTTAGGAAAAGATGCAAACCAAATACAATTGCCAGCAGAATTTTATACATATTAAATGATTAAGAATTATTAAGTGCTGCAATAAACATGGTATATCATCTTGAAAAGGACCTGATGTTTGCTTGTGAAGGTAGGTATTGGAAGGATAAGACCTAGATACCAAGCGGAGGAAGGACTTTGTCTAAAGCCAGTGGAAAAGTACAATAAACCACATGGGTAAGTGAAACTTCTGTGCTCAACTTGGGCATTGGTTATATGATTGACAGCCATAAATCCTAGGGCAGGTTTTTCTGTCTTTGAGATTTAGGTCTTTCCGTGTATACAAATATAATAAAAACTCGGTTTCACCAAGACACAGAATTTAATCTAAAATATAGACTTTTCCTTCAATTCATTTCTGTATTACCTCTGAGAATTGCTTTTGGTCTTTTTTTCACTTATGAAAACCCAGCAGCTGAAGCCTCTAGGATTTTCTACCGATGTGAAGGCACCAGCTGTGCCCTTGCTATTGTTGCTAGCCCCTTACACTCACATGTTCAGTTTCATCTGCTCATCACTGACCAAGTCAAGGGAAATCACCTATTAGGTTAAAAAGGAAAAAGGATTTATTCAAAGTTAGTTCTGAGGGGATGGAAGGGGGCCCACTGGCCTCAAATCACTATCTCAACATTTACAGGTGGGCACAAGTCTTTCAGTGAGGAACAGAGGGGAGGGGAGCACAGAGAGTACAAATCCCCACACTTGCTTTAACACTTCCAGCCATCTGTAGCCCATTCTCCTCTTGTGGAAAACAAACCAGGCTCCTGGCCTCCTGGGTCTTGCATTTACATATTCTGTCACTTCTTTAGGACTCAGAGGAGGAGGTGTTGCTATGTCATCAGCGGGAGGAAGTTTGGGGAAGCTGTTTATCTTTAAGGGAAAGAAACCCAACTTAAATATTCCATTTTGCAGTACCATGTACATTTATCATTAGAAGAAACAATTCCATAGGATTTGTTGATTTTTATTTAAAGTCTTCATAAATACTGGTAGCACTTTGTAAGAAAGATTGCTTCCTATTTTCTTGTCACGTGGTCTTCATCCATGTACTTACTAAATTTCTTCTTACTTACTAATTTCTTCTTCTTTAGGCCTTGTTATTACTGACTTCACAGCACTTGGCAGTTCCAAACATAGACCTTTTTAAAATTTCCTGTTGCTATCTCTGATGGTTGGCAATGTAGATTTTTATAAACCAATATCTGTTGATCAGGATATACCACACATTTCAAAAAACCTTATAATTTCAAGCTTCTCCTCAACCTTGTAAGTTTTCCTTTTGCCTGCACAGCTTGGCAATTTTGAAGTGGGATATTTAGAGAAATCTGAGGTGACAAATGTGTATTTTTAATAGACAAGTTTACAAATGCAAAACTTAGCAAAAGAAACACACAAAACCAAATTACTAAAGTATTTTGTAGTTTAATACAAGTGCTCAATGAGATAGTAGATATTTAAGGTGTGTGTGTATATACATTCTGTGAGTCTACTCAGCTCAGTTGAGCTGGAGAAAATTTTTGTTTTACCTACTGGAACAAATTTATAATTTCAAGTAAAACATGATTAAAGAACTGACTATATTTACTTTACCTCTATTTTCAAATTTCCTCATAGAAACTCCAAGTTTTAGGATATAAGAACACTTGAAAGAGACTATGAAACAAATGTTACTCCTGGAATTCCTGGTATGATTAAAAATGTGAAATGAGTATTAAGTAGATTAATTCATACTCTGACTAGAATGAATGTTTAACCTCAGTTTTATAATAATGTAATGGATTCTAGGAATGAGTTATTCATAAGTTTATAAAATTTTTTCCTTTTTTCTTTGTTTTCTGTCGATCCATATGCATCCATCCATCCATCTATCCACCCATCCTTCTGATGCTACATGCATGTGTAAACCTGCTTTACTGATCATGAAAATTAAAACTGGTAATATCATGAATTAATAGACAAAAGCTTTAATTGAAGAGGAAGGGAAAAAAGGGAAAGGATTTCAGCTTGAGAAGAAGAAAAGCTAAAGGTGACATCGCTCTAATAAAGATGATTAGATGAACTGGTTAATAATGAGTGGTCTAAGGAGTTTCTGGGTGGGCTATGGTTTGGGAATTTTCCATTGGTCATAAGTATAGAATTTTTTTTAAAATGTTTACACAATATAGGGGATATCTTGCTTATGTAGGACATGGATCAGTGGGTATTATTGACATTGGAGACAGTCTGGGGTCTTGTAAGACTAAGTAGATGAGGTGACAGTGAATTCCACACATTGTTGGTAAGGGAGCATAGGGAGAAAAGACACGTCTTCCTCTTCAATGGATGACAAGTCATAGATTAAATCCAGAGAATCCTGTCCATTGTCGCTATGAGGGATCTTATGCTGCTCCACATCCATTTATTTGCCTTGTGGCAATTTGTTTAGAAAGTAGGTGCATGTACATCAATTTTAAGAACTAGAAAACTACTTTGGATTATTTTATATATTTAAGATTCCAATTTTAAGTATAATAGAAACAGTCCATGCTGAAGGTATAGCTCAGTGGCACAGTGCCTGCTTGGCAAATGTGAGATCACTAGTCAAATTCTCAGTCCAGAAAAAAGCCAATTGCCTGTCTGCCACCATGGAAACTTCTGACCAAAGGAATCCAGAGGCCTGGCCTATTCTTCTACACTGCAGATATGGGAAGTGCCTGGGACTCGGTAACTGGCATGTACAGAGGAACTCAGGGTAAAGACACTCTAACAAGGGGAAACATTTTGTATACAAACTCTTAATTTATAATTCATTCTGTTATACAACTATACACTTTACTCCTATGTTCTAAAGTACAAAATCAATCCTTACCACAGTTTGTCAATGTCTAAATTGTGTTTGATGTTATCATTATTACTAATTGTACTACTGTACCTAGGATGTCATATATGTTGTAATCAGTTGTTCTCCCTTGTGTAACAATATTGGGAAGCTCTGAGGTAATAACCCCACCAAAACTCTACACCAAAAGACTGGGAACTTAGCCAAACAGTAACCAACATCCCACTCTCGATTGGGAAGGTAGGATCTTGTGACAAACACAAACCAAGAATCTCCTATACATACAAGATATCTCTGAAGAACAGATTTTTCCTAGAGAGGTCTTAATAATAGTGATATAGCTACCTACTACCCAAACTCACGAGGTTCATCACAGAAAACAAAATAAAAAATTTTTGAAATAGAAAATGATAAGGTGAAGGAACATAACACAATCTCTGAACTCCAGCCCACCCAGAACAAGTCCAGGAGACATCAACATAGAAGATATTAGAAGTCATATACCTGAATTTTCTGAAATAATAACAACTGAAGTAAAGAAACAACTCCATGATGCTCTAGAGGAAAACAGATCATAAATAATCTCTCAGGTAAAAAAGAAATAACAACCATAATGAAGGAATAGTTCAGAATATCTAAAGAAGACATAGATTAAAAACAGAGGAGTATAGGAAAATGATGGAAACCTTGCATAAACAATATAGGAAATAATTAGAATGCATCAAACAGGTTGAAAGAGATATCTAAGAAAAATTCCATTGAAAGCTGGCAAAACTGCTTGAACAAAACTGAAGATAGATTTTCAGACCATGAAGACAGGATTGTAACTAGCAGTCATGAAAGGGAAGATCTCTTAAAAATCACAAGGAAGCAGGAAATAACAATTCAACAGCTGCAAAATGATGCAAAGAAAAACAGCATAAAACTTGATAGGTGTCAAGGAAACAGCAGGAGTCAACATAAGTGACATAAAAAGACTTCACAAAAGCAATAGCAGAATTTTCCAAACATGGGAAAAGAATATGATATACAGATCAATGAAGCATACAGAACTCCAGTTGGCCATAACCAAAATAAATCTACACCCAGACATATAATAACCAAGATCCCAGAAATTCAGAACAAAAACAGAATATTGAAAGCTGTTAGAAAAAGACACAGATCACCTATAAGGGAAAACCCGTCAGAATCACTGCAGAATACTCAACACAAACTATCAAGTCAAAACGAGCTTAGAGTGAAGTATTTCAAGTCCTGAAAGAAAATAACTTCCAACCCAGATTGATGTACCCTGCAAAACTATAGTGCAAAATTAATGGGGAAATAAGATACTTCCATGACAAAGAACAACTGAAGAAATTCATGACTACCAAAGCAATCTTACAAAGAATAATAAAATATATTCTAGAAAAAGATAAAAATGACCACAATCCCCCAAAAAACAACAGAAAGAAACAACCAAGCAGGGCAAGCAAGAAAAGAGAGGGGAAATGTAAGGAATCAACATCAGGAAAATAACATGACAAACATAAGCCAATAAATAACAGTTATGACCATTAATGTAAATGGCCTTAATTCACCAATCAAAAGAAATAAACTAGCAGAGTGGATCAAGAAACAAAATCTAACAATATGCTATGTATAAGAAACACATTTAACTCAAAAGGAAATTCATAGACTGAAAGTCAGAGGTTGGAAAACAATACTTCATGTGACAGGAACCCAAAGAAAAGCAGGGGTAGCTATTCTGTTTGCAGACAATGTGAATGTGAAACCAAGAATGATCAAAAGAGATAAAGAATGTCACTATATTCTTGTTAAGGGAAAACTTCAAGAGGAAGAGATAACAATCATAAATATATATGCATCAAATATGGGAGCACACAACTCTATAAAATAAATATTAATAGAAATAAGAAATCAAATAAGCATAACAGAATTTAAAAGGGGGACTTAACACCCAATTGATCAATTAGAGATAGATCAATTAGAGAAAAAGATCAATTAGAGATAGATCAATTAGAGAAAAAAAAAATCACCAAAAATATAACAAGATGAACCTAACTTGTAAAAAATGGGCATGATAGACCTTTACAGAGTGTTCCACCCAACAACATCAGAATACAAATTGTTCTTAGCTGCACATGGGATGTTCTCTAAAATAAACCATTTACTAACCCATAGAACATGCTTAAGTAAATACAAAGGAAATGAAATTATCCCATCCATATTATCTAACCATAGTGCAATGAAATTGGAAATTATTGACAAAAGAAACTGCAAAAACTCCAAAAACACATAGAAATTAAGTAACACCCTCCTGAACAACTAATGGGTCATAGATGGAATGAAAGAAGAAATTAAGCAATATGTACAATCAAACAAAAATGAAAATATGACTTACCAGAACCTGTGGGTTGCAATAAAAGCAATGCTCACAGGAAAATTTATAGTGGTGAATTTTCACATGAGGAAAATAACATAAGCACACATAAACAACCTAATGCTGCACATCAAACTTATGGAAAAAGAAGAGCAAGTGAAGCCTGAAGCCCATAAAAGGGAGCAAATTATAAAGTTCAATGCAGAAATTAATGCACTGCACACTAAGAAAGCAATTTAAGAAATTAATGAACTGTAGAGTTGTTTCTTTGAAAGAATAAATAAAATTGATAAACCCCTAGCCAACCTTATGAAAAAAAGGGAAGAAATAACTGAAATTCATAAATAAGGACTAAAAAGAGTGAAATCACTGCAGATCCTTGAAAATTCGGAAGATCATCAATACCTACTTTGATAATCTTTACCCTCATGGGATAGAAAACACAGAAGAAATGGGCACATTCCCAGAAACATGAATTACCAAAGCTGAATCAAGAAGATATAAAAATTCTGAATAACCCAATATCAGTCAATGAAATTGAAAATGTAATTGAAACACACCAACAAAGAAAAGACCAGGTCCTCATGGATTCAAAGCTGAATTCTACAAGAAATTTAAAGAAGATTTAATGTCAATACTACTCAAAGTCCTTAATGAAATTGAAAGGGAAGTAATTCTCCCTAACTCATTCCTGGAGGCAAGTACTACCTTGACAGCAAAACCAGAGAAAGATCCAACCAAAAAGGAACCACAGGCCAATCTCCCTAATGAACATAGATGCAAAAATCCTCAATAAAATACTATCAAACAAAATGCAGCAAATCATCCAAAAGATTATACACCATGACAAAGTGAGATTCATCCCAGGAATGCAGGGAAGCTTCAAAATACACAAAGCAAATAAATGTAATACACTATAGCAAAAGAGCCAAAGACAAAAACCACATGATACTATCAATAGATGGAGAAAAAGCTTTTGATAAAGTCCAACACTAATTCATGATAAAAAAAAAAACCTACAGGAAGTTGGAATAGATGTCTTTACTTCAATCTGTTAAAAGCCATCCTTGATAAACCAATGGCCAACATCATACTAAATGGACAAAAGCTGAAAGCTTTCAACTGAAAATGAAGAACTAGGCAAGGATGTCTACTTCCACCACTCCTTTTCAGTGTGGTTCTGGAAATACTGACCTGAGCCATTAGACAAGAGAGAGAAGTAAATGGAATAAGGATGGGAAAGGAAGAAGTAAAATTATTATTATTCACACTTGACATGATACTGTACATAGAAGTCTCCAAAACTCTGCCATAAGACATTAAAGTTTAATAACCAAATTTAGTAGCATAGTTGGATACAAATTCAACATTCAAAAATCAATAGCATTCCTGCACACAAACAACAAACTCACTGAGAGAGAAATTAGGGAAAAACCACAATCTTCACAATGGGATCCAAAAATTGTAATATATAGGATTCAATCGAAAAAAGGAAATAAAAGATCTATGCATTGAAAATTACACTATTCTCAAAAGTGAGATTGAAGAGGATTTCAGAAAATGTAAATATATTCCTTGCTCATGGATAGGAAAAACTAACATAGTAAATATGGCCATATTCACAAATTGTTATTTAATTCAAGCCCAATCAAAATCCATTAGCATACCTCACACAACAAGAGAAAATATTCCTAAAATTCATTTGGAATCAGAAAAGACCTAGAATAGCAAAATCAATTCTGAGCAACAAAGGCAAATCAGGGGGCATCACACTGCATGACCTGAAATTACACTACAAAGCTACTGTGACAAAATCAACATGGTACTGACAAAAAAAAAAAAAAAAAAGCAAAATCCCAGACCCCAGGATCAATAGAATCAAATAGAAGATACAGACACAACTACAGACACACTCAGCCACCTTATCTTTGACAAAGGGGCCAAACATGTTCACTGGAAGAAAAGTTGCCTCTTTAATAAATGCTGTTGGAAAAACTGGCTTTCTACATGTCAAAGACTAAAATTAGACCCATGTCAATTACTGTGCACTGAACTAAAGTCAAAATGAATCAAAGATCTAAATATTAAAACAGAAACACTAAATCTACTAGAAGAGAAAGTAGGTAGAAATCTTAAAGACATAGGGATAGGCAGAGAGTTCACGAATAAAATTAAATTGCATGAGAAATACTTCAAAGAGTAACCAACTGATATCTCATCTTATTAAAAATTTTTTACACATCAAAAGAAATCACCAACAAAAAGAAAACCCATGATTTGGGAAAAAGTTTTTGCCAACTGTGTCTCAGACAAAGAACTTCTATTTTGACCCAGGTATTCTCCTTCTGGTTATCTTTCTAGAAGCATTAAGGACATCATACCACAGTAATATATGTGGACCTATGTCTTTAGTAGCATAATTTGTAATAGCTAAATCTTGGAAATAACCCAACTGCCCATTCACCAAGGAATGGATAAAAAAGATGTGGTCACTTTTTACAATGGAGTACTACTCAGTCATAAAAGATAAACTTTTATAGGTAAAGAGATGCAGCCAGGCATGGTGGTACACATCTGCAATCCCAGTACTTGGGAGGCTGAGGCAGGAGGATCCTTGAGAGTTCAAAGCCATCCTGGGCTACAAAATGAGTTCAAGGCCAGCCCAAACTTATGAGACCCTGTCTCAAAAAGACAAACATAAATAAATAAATAAATAGAAGGATGCAACTTGAGACCATACCCATAAAAGAAATAAATCAGACTCATGTGAAAGCATCATACTGTCTCCCTGGTGTGAGAAACCAAAATCATAAATAAGGTCTAAAATGTACAATAGATACTGAGAAATGAGGAGAAATTGTTCAGAAGGAAAAAAAAAAAACTAGGATGGAGAAACAGGAAAAAGGAAGGGAAAAAGCACAAAAAATGCAAGCTAGATATACTATTAGTGTCTCTTAGTTCACTGAAAAGGAAGGTTTGTGCCAATATCAATTGAAGGATTTTTTATGCCCATATCTTGTACCCTGAGTAACTATTTTAAAGGTAACAATGCAAAATGTATTAACTATTGTTATAATCCTATTATTTTGTTATGAAATTTTAATTTACTTTTTTACATAAAATAAAATAAAAAAGCAAACACAAATTAATTATGAACATGTGATGTCAGTAATGAAGAAAAACATCTCGATTAAAAAATGAAGAATATTCTTTGATTGTAAGATTTCAGGTAACATTAATTTTTTCCTTAGAGTAACTTTTATTTTTGTAGTTTCCAAGCTTCTTAGTAAGTACATAATAATTTATAATTATGAAATGGTGATTATTGTTAAATATGGTTCATAAAAAGGATAGATTGTATAGCTGTTCAGTGAACAAGAGCCTATAACAGGGCTTAATTACCAAAAGCAGTCTCAGGAACCAAAATAGGTGTATATTCAAATCTAAAGTCTGCAAACATCTGAACTATTTCACTTGAAATGACCCAAAGTGATAGTTTTGTTGTAGTTCGGTTTGCCTGTTATAAGCAGACAATCAGAGAAGCCTGAAGACAGGATCTTGCCATGACCTGCAAAGCCAATGGGGTCCTGAGAGGAGACAACAAGAGATTAAGAAGAAATAAGACACATAAAGAAAAGTTGGGACTGGGTGAGACCTGACCTCTCTGATGGAGAGGCAGTGACAATGTCCCAGCCCCAGCATCTTTATTTATATAAAGCAAAAAGAGGAAAAGTGTGCCACAGAATCCAGAGTGCAACGTCTCAGTATTTTCTCTGAGAACATTGAAAGCAAAACCTTCTCAAAACTATCTGTACTATAGTTAACAATGAAGAACATGAAGGCTAGACATTTGTTGATATGCATCTGAGCTACAGGTCAACTTGTTTATATAGCCTGCCTCTGGTATTCCTTGTCCTTGGGATGGGCTTTGCTCTAGCCTCAAGAGTTTGCCACCTTAGGCTCAGCTCTGGTTCAACCACTCCATACAGGATCTGATAAAAAAAAAAAAAAAAACTCACTTGGTTAAGAGCTAATTCAAGTAGCTAGCTAAGCTTAGAAATGTAAAAGAGAACATAAGAACAAAAGAGAAAAGGTTAGGATAAGAATAGAGAGATAAGGACTCTTCCTCCTAACAAAGAAGGCTCTTATTCACAGTTAACAGCTCCTCCCCATCCTCACAGGATTTAAGACCTTGAGAAACATTAGAAATGCAAATAACCAGTTCTTTTGAACTCATTCTTTTGAAAAAAAAAAAAAAAAAAAAAAAAAAGCCTCTTCCTGTGCTCAGGTTTTTCATATAAGAGCAGGACGAAGAACACAGTTTGGACTTCCATTTGGAATGCCCTCATGACAGATATCTACTAAGAGATTTTTCTTCTTTGCATTTCTGATAAAGTGCTCCTAACTTCTTCCTTCTAGTTTGCAAATTTATTCTGAAAGTTTGTGAAGCCATGAACTTAGTTTGTACAGAACTCTTTCAGCATGGCCTGTAATGTTCCCACTGTGAGCTGTATTGATGAAATTTTTCTCAGATCCAGAGCTCTTGAAGTGTACAGAACACCTCAAAATCAAGAAAACTAATACAGAGTTTGACTATGATTTTTCACATCTGTTGGCCAGGTAGTAGTATTCTTGGAAGGTAACCAGTACCAGTTGCCTCTGATGCTCTCTTAAGGTTGGGTACAAATTCCCACTTCATTGTTTTCAGTAATTAATGCTAACAAAAGTACAAGTTCTGAAACAACGTGGGCTCAAAACAATGTTACAAAACAACATTATTTCTTATATGTTCCTTGCATTGACCAGGAATCAAGGATTTTTGTTTGATCTTTTATTCCATAAATATCACTAGGCTTGCTGTAATCAACCCTAGAAAGGCTAGAATTATTAGAAGGAGATTGACTTACATGAAGATAGATATTAGGTTTGGGATTTCCAGGTAGGTCAGCACATTGCAGCCATTCATGGAATGACTGACTTGTTAATGGATACAGACCTATGATTTTATGAAAAATCATAGTCAAACTTTGTATTAGTTTTCTTGATTCTGAGGTGTTCTGTACACTTCAAGAGCTCTGGATCTGAGAACAATTTCATCAGTATAGCTCTTTCACAGTGGGAACATTACAGTCCATACTGAAAGAATTCTGTACAAACTAAGTTCATGGCTTCACAAACTTTCAGAATAAATTTGCAAACTAGAAGGAAGAAGTTAGGAGTATTTTATCAGAAATGCAAAGAAGAAAAATCTCATAGACTATGATATGAGAATGATATTTAACCTCCAAATGATACAGGGGAAACATCATAAGTATTAAATTCTAGATATCTGATATAATTAATTCCTGTTCCAAAAATTGAAGAATGAATTCTAAGGAACAAAAGAAGTTAAGAGTAGGAAATATTTATTGAGTGGGAGAGATACAGATCCTGAGAGGCAGGAGTGGATTGCTGAGGACCCCACTTTTCCATGGAAGTTGTATGGAGCACCATAAGATGAGTACAATGTGGATTAAACCTATGATCAACCAGTAAGATTATAAATATAGCCACTTAGATAAAATTGATCAAATGAATAAGCAAATCATGTAGTAAGTGTTCATGGAAAGAACAAAGAACTTTTCAGGAAGGGATGACTCCAAGGGTCTTGGTCACCCAGTGAGATGACTGATGTCCATCTAGACTTCATTAGATCAGGTGTTACCACTTATCTTATCCCTTGGGGAGGCATGTAGGCCTGTTCATTTCATCTTTATCTTGAGATCTGGCCTTCAACATATGAACCTTCAGCCACAGTTGTAATGAATTTTCATCTTTGAACTCTCTTAAGGGTTGAGTCATATCTGACTGCCTATAAAATTTCTACCTAACTTATTCTAAATATTCCCTCTCTGATCAGGTACCCATAGCTCTCTTGAGGGGACAAGAGGTGATGACCATTCTGGTTATTTTTGGCTGAAGGGGGTCAAAATTGTGATTGGCAATCAAAGATATTCCACACAGGGTCTGTCTAAAGGCCTTTAATACATGCCAGAAATTTTTGTCTTATGTAGGTATATAGCTTTAACTCTGGAAGAGACAAGGCCAAATAACAGGAAATATTCATAGGCCAACTAATAAGATCAACAAGAATATTATGAATACAATCAAAAAATGCTTCTTCCAGGAAGAAGCAGTAAATGTCTCCCACAAAGATCATAAAAAAAAGGCCCAGAGAATTTCAGAAGCTTACATGGCATTAACCTGTCATTTAATATCTTGAACAGCCATTGAAACATCAGAAGATGGGATCAGAAATGTACACACAACATTCAGTATTTATAATTGAACAAGTACCTCCCCCTTTTGCTATTGTTAGAATGTTTAACGCTATCTGATTTGGGAGGACAGGTTGCTTCATTAATTTCATTTCTTCATTTAGGAGAGAGTAAGTACATATCGGTTAAAACCATCAATCTTAATGGTCTCAATTCATCAATCAAAAGAAATAGACTAACAGAATGTATCCAGAAACAAGATCCAACAATATACTGCATACAAGAAACACATCAAATTCAAAAAGAAATTGAAATTATAATTAAAAGGCTACCAACAAAGATAAGCCCAGGCCCTGACTGATTCACTGCTGAGCTCTATAAGAAATTGAGAGGAACTTATGTAACTATTTCTTAACTCTTTAATGAAATTGAAAGGGAAGCAATACTCCTAAATTCACTTCTAAAAGGAAACATTACCCTGTTATCAAAACCAGAAAAAGATCCAACCAAAAAAGAGAACAGCAGGTCAATTTCCCTAATGAAAACAGATGTGAAAATCCACAGTAACATACTGGCACACAGAATGCAGCAAATACATCCATTGGTCTATTGAAAGGAAAAGTTAACGCTTAAATTTTTAAAAGTTATTTATTTATTTTGGCCAATTTTGCATGCTCACATCTGATAATCTGAACAACTAATTTGAAGACAACAATATGCAATATAATAGCCATTGTTGAGTTCCTACCATCTTGTTTAGTGAAGCTGTGCATTATTTCTAATATTTTGCTTTATTATTCTTTTATTCCCTTTAATTGTTTGATCAGTCTTTTATTCTTACATCTGATAATCTGAGCAACTACATTGAAGATAACAATATGTAATATAACAACCATTGTGCTATTGTTTTTGTGCTGTTTTGTTTTTGTTTTTGTTATTATTTTGTTATTGTCTTTTTCTCTTTAAAAAAATATACACTATCACCAAGTGGGATTCATCCCAGGAATGTAAGGATCATTCAACATATGCAAATCAATAAATGTAATATACCATATTAACAAAACCAAAGAAAGCAACCACATGGTTGTCTCAGTAGATGCACAAAAAGTTTTTGATAAATTCCAATATCTATTCATGATAAAATTGTACAGAAAATCGGAACAGATGATCTTTAACATCATACTCAATGGACAAAAGCTGAAAGCTTTGAATTTAAAATGAGGAACAAAACAAAGATATCTACTATTACTAGTCGTATTCAACATAGCTCTTGAAAAATTAGCCACAACAATTAGACAAGAGAAAGAAATGAAAGGAATAAGAATAGGAAAGGAAGAAGTTAAATTATCTTTATTTCTGAATGACAATACCCTATATAGAAAACTCTAAAAACTCCACCAAAGGACTCCTAACTGTAATAACCAAATTCAGTAGTGTAGTTGTATACAAAAACAACAGTCAAAAATCAATAGTATTCCTGTACACAAATAATAGACTCACTTAGTGAGAAAGTAGGGAAGCAATACTTTCACAATACCATCCAAAAAAATGAAATATTTTGGAATCAATCTAATGAAAGTAATAAAAGAACTTTACATTAAAAACTACAGTACTCTAAAAAAGGAGCTCAAGGAGGATATCAAGAAATGAAAGGATATCCTTTGTTCTTGGTTAGGAAGAACCAATATAGTGAAAATGGCCATGTCACTGTATAACACTGTTATTCAGATTTGATGCAATTCCAATGAAAATACAAATAGTGTCTGGAGATATAGCACAGTGCCTACCTCGCAAGTGCTAGGTCATGAGTTTGATTCTCAGTACCACCAAAAAAAAAAAAAAAAAGCATATCTCACAGAATTAGAGAACAGAATCCTTAAATTCATTTGGAACCAGAAGAGACATAGAATAGCAAAGGCACTTCGGGCAACAAAGGCAAGGACAGGGGCATCATAATCCCAAGTTTGAAATTATACTAGAATGGTACTGTATTAAAAATAGTATGGTACTAGTAAAAAAAACCAAAAACCAAAAAACAAAAAACGCTGAGGATCAGTGAAATGATTAGAAGATGCAGAAATGACAGCAAACATATTCACCCATATTACCTTGGACAAAGAAGCAAAAATCTTGATTCGAAGAAAGACTGCCTTTTTAATAAATGGTGCTGGAAAAACTGGATTTCCACAAGCTTAAGACTAAAAGTAGACTCATACTTTCACCATGCACTAAACTAAAATGGAAATAAATCCAGGATCAAAAAATTGAAATAAAAACACTGAATTTGCTGGAACACAGAGCAGTTAGAACTCTTGAAGATACTGGTATAGGCAAAGACTATAAACAAAACCCTGATCACATAGAAAACATCACAACAATTGGGATCTAAACTTATTGAAACCTTTTGCACAGTAAAAGAAACAACCAACAAAGTGAAAAGACAACTGACTCAAGGTGTGGGAAAAATTTTTGCTAGCTGTTCCTCAAACAAAAGACTGACGTCTAGAATATATGAAGAACTCAAAATAATCAGACCCCCAAATTTAAAAAACACAGTAAAAAATGGGCATCTGAGATGAATACACACTTCTCAGATGAAGAACTCCAAATGGCAAATAAATATGAAAAGAAGTTCAACATCTCTGTTGATTTAAGAGATGCAAATTAAAACAATGCTGTGATTCTATCTTACTCCAGAAAGAATGGCTATCATCAAGGAAACAACTAATAACAAATACTAGTGGGGCTGTGGGGAAAAAGGAACCCTTTTCTACTGTTGGTGGGAGTGTAGACTTGTGGAAATCAGAGTAAAGATCCCTCAAAAATCTAAAACTAGAGATTCCATTTGACTCAGCTATTCCCCTTGATGGTATCTTTCCAAATGAATTACAAGCATCATACTGCAGTGATACAAGCACACTGAAGTTTACAGCAGTACAGTTTGTAACAAGCAAATCTAGGAAGCAGTCCAAATGCCTATCCACTAATGAATGGATAAAGAATATATGGATTTTTTTTTAATTTTAAAGATAAAATAACAAAAACATATTAAGAAACACACAGACATTTACAAAATAACACAAAAACAATACAAGCAATACAGAATTTCAGACAAGGTGATAGGAAACTAACAATGGTTGTTGTATTACATATTGATATCTTCAAATTTGTTACTCAGATAAACAAACATAGGAATATAAGATTGATCAAATAATTAAACATTAACTGTTCCTTTCAATAAAGCAATGGAAATCAATAGTACAACTATCTTAGCTATACTGTGTATACATATATACATATTTTCCCCTTCTTTCTTTTTCCCTCATCCCACTTGTTCTTTCCTTTTGAGCAGCTTCTTTTCCTTTCACAATATCTATTGTACCTTTTAGATTTTATTCACTCTTTCAGGTTCTTATACTGGAATACTACTCTTCAATAAAGAAAGATAAACTTGAGACATTTCTAGCTAAATGGATACTCCTAAGTGAAATAAATTTGACACACATGTTTAAATACCACATTGTTTCTCTGGAGTGAGAAACTATCATGCATATAAGGAGCAAAATGTATAAAAGATATTGGGATATAGGAACAAAATATTCAGTGGAAAGGGCAATAAGGGAGGGGGAGGAAGATAGGAAAGAAGGGAAAAGAAAAACAGAGAATAGAAGGAAAATGGAAACAAAGCTTTTGTAAATAAGCAGAGAAAGAGGGTTTAAGGGAAAGGAGGGGAGGGGGATGGGAAAAAAGAAGAAATAAGACCTGTCATGTACAGATATATGATTATGTTATGATATATGTTAAATATGATAAATGTTATCATTATGTGTATCTAAAATATACCAATAAAATATTAAAATGCAAGAAAAAAAAATTGTTCCCTCTGCATTCTTTTTCAGCTCTAGGGTTTAAGCAGGCTATGTATGAGCCCAGAAAAACATTAAATGGCTCTCCTTCACCATGTAAGTGTCAAACAACTTCCAGTGCTTAAGAATACATTCCAAAGAGTAAGAGATTTTGACACTGAGACTGTCATCTGAAATACAAGATTAAGAATTAACATCTCTTTTAATTTTTGCTTAATTTCTATATCCTCAGAACTCCTCTGACATAAACTACACCAGATCTGGAGTGTAGAAGATAGGTAATGTCAGGCTAGCCACGCTTTCCAACTCCCACCCTTGTTATCCCTGGAAACTTACACTCCTAACTCTAGCATGTGTCTCTAAAAGCATAAGGTACAGTTGATTCCAGTTATAACAGTCATGTTTAAAGAAGGAAGCATTGGGGGCTGGGGATTTAGCTCAGCGACAAAAGCGCCTGCCTGGCAAGCGCAAGGTCGTGAGTTCGGTTCCCGGTACCGGAGAAAAACCAAAAAAAAACCAAAAAAAAAAAAACCAAAAAACCAAAAAACCAAAAAAAAACCAAGAATGAAGCATTGCTAGCAAGATTAAACCAATAACCAAAAGAGCTGATCAATAGCTTCCCAATTCTTTGAAAGAGAGTTTGGGGAGAAGATCAAAGTGGAAAGAGGCTGAAGCAATTTCCAGCCTGAGTAATGGCTCAGAGAAATCCTGCCCTGGGTGAGGATGTCTCTAGGACATTTGTGTTATCTACCTAATCACTTGTGCAATATTCCTTAGCAGCAAGACAAGGCTAAATTTTACTCAATATCCACTCACAAATTTATATGTCTGTGAAGCTCATAGGATAAACTTCTACCCATTGCCTAGCAACCACAATGTACATGTTAAGAAAGGCGCATTTATCAGTTTTCTACATGCACATGAAAGAAGGAAAAGGCTAAAACCTCCTTTTTGCTCCTAGTTAGCATATGCAAGGGACTAGTTAATTTTATCAGAGGACAAGTAAGTTGCTCTTCTGATAGCTGTTCTCCTCCATGAAAAGCAAACAGTTGTTGCAAGCCACCTCAGTCTGACCTCCTGGAGGGAGGGGCAGTCTAGTGATAAGGTGGTTTAGCTAACCCAGGAGTTCTAAAGTCAACTCCCAGTGAGTTGGCGATAAACTGGGTTTTCTGACTTATAATCAGAGAAAGAAAAGTCCAAACTTGTAACTCAACTCTTAATGGAGGTTTAAGAGAGGGTGCTAACGATGTCGTCTCTGGTCACTCTGGGACAGAGGATCCCAGAGGATTGCTGAAAAAGAGTTGCCTCTCACCCTACTGAGGAGTGCAGATGGGGATGATACAGAAGTGGAGATTTTTCTGCTGGGTACCCATTTGGGCTGTAGGGACTCAGATTCCACTGAGGAACCTCTGTATAACCACCAGAGAGTCACCCTGGCCATGACCCCTCGGTTGTCCTTTCAGATTTCACTGATTCCATGCAACCAGATATTTATCTCCAGAAAGAAATCCAGCTGCTTGTTTGAGAAGCATTCCACTGGCTTCTGTGGGGATTCACCAGAAGGTGCTGGAAACTTGTCCTCTAAGAGTGGCAGCTGCTCTAAGAGCATTTAACTAGCTGGCAGAATAACCACTGTTTGCTAGAGTTTATAAGGGACAGATAAAGATTCTTCGTGGTTTGGTAGGAGGGAAAGGTTGAGACACGGATGCCTTTCTCTTTAATCTTACATCACTTAAAAAAAAAAAAAAGGAAAGTACAAAGTGACAGGAAAAGATCAGAAATGAGATCAGAAAAAGAAGTCTTTCCTTTTCTCTCTCATGGTGAGTTATTGGGACAATTGCTGATGAGTCATCACTGTCAGCCTATATGGGTGATAATGGGAGAAACCCAAGAGCTAGGCTTGCCTTCTCATGAGTGGAAGTTTATACCAGAAAGCAAACTGAGGCACAGCTGAGTTGGTGTGCCCTCAGTGGTGTGGAGGGGCTATCAGGCCAGTCTGTCCCAGTGAAACCTGTTTTCCAAGTTGTAAGAATGGTTGTTGGCCTACTGCCATTTAACTGGCAGTTAGGATCCTGTGATTTATTAGTAGGCAAGTATACTTCCTAAATAAAGTAGATTTCATAAAAGACCCATTTTACAGCATTTCATAAATTCACATTTTAGTTAGCATCAGAATCCACTAGGGGATGCTCTGACACTACCTTTTCCTAGAGCTGCTGTCTAAAGCAAGGTAACAAACCATAGCAGTCAAACAGATCAGACAAGAAACACAAGTAAGTTCACCACTAGTAAGCCCAAATGCAGCATATGCAAAAAAGGTATTCAAGATCTTGCCTATAAAAGCAAAATGTCCCATCAAAGAAATGTCATTATCTTTCTATGTTCTCAACCTAAATTTATCATCATTTTAGCAAAAGACTATATAAAAGAGAAGACATAAAATTCAAGACATAAACATTTTATAAACAAGGATAACAAGTCTTGATTACCTAAACGAATTACAATCCAGAATCCATGAAACAAAAGCAAACTCTTCTTTCCTTCCAGTGATCTCAATGGACCATCCAAGTATGATACAGGAATGATATTGGACCTCCAAATGATAGAGGAGAAATATAACTCTTAACCTGCTAGATAGCTGATATGCCAGGTTCCTATAACCCAAAATCAAAGAACGAATTCTAAGGAACAATGGAGGTTAATAGTGGGAAATATTTATTGAGAGGGAGAGAGAGATACAGCTCCTGAGAGGTAGGAGGGGTCCCAAATGGGTTGCTGAGGACCCTATTTTTCAGTGGAAGTTTTACAGAGCATGATTACATGGGTACAATGTGGGTTAAGGCTTTGATCAACCAGTAAGTTTATAAATATAGCCACTTAGGTAATATTGATCCAATGCAGAAGCAAGTCATATAGTAAGTGTTCATGGAAAGAGCAAAGCACTTTTCAGGAAGGGATGACTCTGAGAGTCTTGGTCACCCAGTGAGATGACTGTTCATTAGACCAGGTGTTAGCACTTATCCCTTGGGGAGGTATGTAGGCCTGCTCATTTCTCTTTATCTTGAGGCCTGACCATTTTATCTTTATCTTAAGGCCTGGCCTTCAACAGATGCTCCTTCAGCCACAGCTGTAATGAGTTTTCATGTTTGGACTGATTCTCTTGAGAGGTCAGCCCTATCTTACTGCCTATATTTCTACCTAAACTAGCTGTCTGTAATAATTGCACTATAGACAGCGTATCCATCTTGCAGGTACCACTGCATTTGTGCATAGACACTACCTCAAGCATCAAGCACATCCAGAAACGTGAAGGACATTGGTGTAAATGTTCATTTAAATATAAATTGGATACACCAACCATTATTTCTACTAATATTGGCAACCTTGAGATATTTCATCCTAGCAATCAAACAAGATATAGATAACAAACTTCTCTTCTGTAAAAAAAAAATACCCAAATGATCAGAAAACATTGAAGAAATATTTCATCCAAATTCATCTATTATGCATACAAAATATCCTTTAAGCAGAGTTTAGGAAGGACATAATCAATAGCTCCAAAAGATTTTCACAAAATAGCTATCATGTCCCAGTAAGCAAAGTCTACAGTGTTTGGTAGGTTCTATTATAGGTAGTGATTTTGTTCCATAAGTTAACAAAATGTGTAGGAGTGGAGTCAGTATTTGAACGCTCCAAGTTAAACTCATCAATTTTAATTAAACCAAATGTTTATGGATTGTCTTTAATGTAATCAAAATTATTTTTAGATTATTAACTTGATTTTCTGTTTTACATGGCAAAATTCATTTCTTTATCTATGTTCCTTTTGGGAATTTATCAGAATATTTTCAAATCCTTCAGCCTCTGACAGACTTGAACTTTTCACATGTAAAATTGTTTTTCACTTGTCAAGCACTTAGCCAAGTATGTTCTTAGTAAAAATGTACTAAATTTAATTCAAAATATCATTTGATTTCATATCGTTTTAGTCTTTATCCAGGTTGTTCTTGAAACCTCCTTTCTTGAGCCCAAACCTGATCATTATAGTTTCAATAAATAACATTTCTCACAGTTTTTTAAAAAGCAAATATGTGACAAGGCTTTTATTTTTAAGAATGCTTAGAAACATTTTTATAGGCATATTTAGATTTCTTTTGAATACATTTATTGAAGTCCCATATCAAAACTCAGGATTGGAGGAATACAATGATATGTATAAAGATATGCTCATATATAAAATAGTTTTATGTAATATGCAGTAGTCCTTCCCTATGTGCTGAAGATGTGTTCCAAGACTTCCAGTGGATGCCTGAAACCCTGGATAGTGCTAAACTCTGTATTTTTCCCTGTACGTAATTTAAAACCCAGACACAGTAAGAGACTACTAATAAAATAATAAAATAGAACAACTATAACAATATACTCTAGTAAAATTATACAAATGTGGTCTCTCTCAAATGTCTTATACTTTCACTTTTCCACTGAAAGGAAGCACATTATAGCTTCCTTTTGGCATATGCAAATTATGCATTTTTGACCTTGTGTTTTGAGGATCAATACTTGGTAAAATAAGGGTAACTTGAGCCTAGCATTGTGACATTGTGACAGTCAATCCGATAACCAAGATTGCTTTTAAATGACTGATAGGCAGGAAGCTTAAATAGCGTTGATACCCTGGAAAAAAGGATAAACCATATCTCCAATGTAAAAGAGCAGGGCGTTGCAAGATCTTGTGATATTACAGTGGCACACAATTTAAAACTCATGATTTTTTTAATTTTTGGAATTAATATTTTCCTAGCAGTATTGATTATAGATAACCACAGAAAATTGGGGATGGGCAATGCATGGCTAGCTGTAATATATGTAAGATATATATGCATATAAATAAAACATATTTTAAGAGTTTTGCCACTTTGGAATTTTCCTAAAATCTCAGATGGAAATCTTCATAATTTGTTAGAATCTGGTTTTTCCAAATCATTTACATTCTATTTGTGCAACATAAAATCATTACTAGATGTTTTCTAATTCAGCTCACTACTCTGAGTATGTTTCTTTATAGCAAGTTAGATCAAAGTCCAAGTATCTCAATAATTTTGTTTGTTATGAAGGTATATGCAATTTATTTTAATTTCTCAGTTAGTTGTGCTGGCCTAAAAAAAATACCATTGATCCATCCCTAATAATATACCCATTATTTCAAAAGCCCTAGCTACTTTCATGTAGTTGTTATTCCATAAAATAGCAAGTTAAGTTGGACTTTCAGTGTCAACTTCCTGTCATTCAGCCTTAAGTGGATACAAGGAAGAATTCCAGGGAAGGGAAGGAAATAAAGGGTTTATGTAACTCACACGCAAGACAAACCCCAAGGATCCCCTAAATATCTCAGGTATGTAAACAATGCCTACAATGCATACTGGAAATGAGTACCAAGTGTTCCTGGAGCCACTTTAACACTTCCGTTAGAGTAGATCATCCCTTTGGTAATGCTGCCATTCTGGCTGTGGTGAGTACCACTGTCTCCTCCGGGCAAGTGATTTGAGAACATTACATTGAAATCCTTCACCGTCAGGTGCACCTAATTTCCAACTCTTTAGGAGGTGATTACACAGAATGGCAAGATGATTCTGTAATCAAATCTCCTTGAGCAATGCTGGGTAAATATATGATTCTAAATAGTTTTTGATTTTAGGATTGCTTATTAGGCTAACAAGTTTGAAAAACCTCTGAGAGAAGGATACAGTATATAATAAAGGGCTATATAATTGACATTTCTACATAATCCTATCACCTTTTTGTGTGTGAGAATGCCTTATTTTACCTGTGTTTCAGAAGTGCATTGGATCTGGTTCCTACTGGCTCATAAAAGCTGATTATTGTTTTTTTTTTTTTTTTTGGTTTTTTTTTTCTCCGATATCAGGAACCAAACTCACGACCTTGCGGTTGCCAGGCAGGCGCTTTGCCACTGAGCTAAATCCCCAGCCCCCGAAAGCTGATTATTTGCAGCACTTCCCAGCTCCTCAGTGATATCACGTCAGTAGCTTAAAACTGGCCATAGTGAAAACCCTATGAGACTCACCAAACTCAATGAATCAGAGCTTTTCCCCAAAAAACTGGTTTTTAAATATTTATCAATGTGTGTTCACGGGACTCATTTTCCCTGTCATATTCACTGCTACATCTCTCAATTCAGAGAAAGGGCCTGTCACTTATAAAACAGCCACTCCATAAATAATTGTGGTATGAATAAAGACGGAGTAAATTATCCTGAGGAAAGCATTTGTTTTTCCTTTTCTTGAAAATCTTGTGGGATATATATTTTATCACTACTGTTACTAAAATGTCAATAACTGCTCTAGTATAAAATATACACTTTTCTGCTTAAATTTAAGGATTTCTTTTAACCTTCTCAGTCACTAGGAAGCTGGCACAAAAGTGGTATCATTTTGTCATCAGCCATTTGTTAGAAGGATTCTGTTTACCAAGTTGGAGGAGATGCAGTCTTCTGTTCACGGAGGTACTAAATCAGTGTCTTGAGTGGAGAGGGTGCGTCACAGTTGGTTTGTGTTGGTAACATGGCAACCAGGTTGCACAGTGTTATGAGTTTAACATGAGGCAGTTAACAACTTTGAATGGCCAAGCATAGTCCATCTCGCAGTATTCAGGAGCTGCAGCAATTGACACATACCCAGTTCAGCCTGGAAACAGTAAGAAGCACTTTGGTACTGGACAAGGATTATGCAGCATCTCTCAGTGCAGCTCCTTTCGCTAAGAATGAGGTCTGACGACAGTTAACACGTTATATGGTCTATTGCTAAGGTTGTTACTGGAAGTCTGACAGATGTGTAGTTAAGCTTCTTAGTTCATGGCAGATAATATTCTGGAAACTTGTTTCACATAGGCCAGTTAATGACACTCAAGTCTTTTAAGAAGGAATTCCAATAATATATAAGGGAGTGTTTTTCAAATTTTGAAAAGTAGAAAAATCACCTATGGCATTAGTTTAAAATTTAGTATAAAGATTCCTACTACTTGTTCCTGAAGATGCTTATTATTTCTCTTCAACTTGATTGCTACAAAGTATTTAGCTTGCATATCCAAAAGAAGGGATCTTCCAGTCCTCATTATCTATAAATGAGTCCTACAAACTCCATTTAAGATTTTTCAAAAGTATCATTTTGTCTGTTATATATGCATTTGGTGCCTTGATTCATGCCTGAATGTTGTAGTAGCCTCTTGCTAGTGTTAGATCTGAACATCTCCCAAGAGTCTCATGTGCTCTGTGGTGGATTTGACCACTGGTAGTCAATTTGTAACTCCCAGCTGAACTGAGTAAGGATGGTGCTGAGTGTGGGAGGCCCACCTGAGGACTGTTGCCAGCAGCGTAAGAGGCAGAACTGGAGAAGAAGTAAGGCTGTTGTGAGCTGAGAAAAGGTTGCTGGGAGCTGGTAGAAGCTGTAAGGAGCGGTTGTTTCTTCGGGAGGAATTTGTCATGCTGGCTTTCCTGATGAACTTGGCTGTTTTCATCCTCTGAGGAGCTCAGGACCTTGCTGGCACTGAGAATAGCTTGAGTTCCTTTAGGGGAGCTCTGGTCCTCACTTTGAGCATCGCTTCCTGGCTCCGGAGTAGAAGATGATGCACTGCCAGTCTCCTAGAGAAGCTTGCTACATTGGCTTTCCTGATGGGAACCAGCTGTCTTCACCATTGGAGGAGCGCAGGACCCCACTTTTGGTGAGGATAGCTATGGTTCTTACTTTGCACATCGTTTCTTGGCTCCAGTGCAGATCCCTCAGCCTGCTAGCACAGATCTTCATCCCGCTGGCACAGACTTCATAGATTCCACCACTGCACTTTGGGCCTTCCCAGGGCAGATCCATGAAACAGACCTGAATGAGATATTGTTTTGGGCTCTAGGCCTCCAGATGGACTCGAGGAAGGCATTGTTATGAGCTCTAGGTCTTCAGCTGGACTCACGTAGGACATTTCTGTGGGATCCAGGCCCTCAGCTGGATTCCTTGGTCTTAGTGTGTGGACAGATTTCCTGCACACTCTTACATATGATTCTTTAGGTGACTATTATAAATAATTTTATAAAGTATGTGTCCTGTATTATATTGTTCTACCTTGCAAAATATCCCTCAAACCAAGATACACTCGTAGTCTGGGATTTTGGATGGTTATTGGATTACGGGTGTTTATACCTGACTTGCTTTTATGATGTAGGTTTTGGATTGAAGAGACAGAACAGTGGGATGTGGCCTGGAAGCATTTATTTACCTCACTGGACCCTTCCTCTCTCTCTCTCTTTCTGTCTCTCTGCTTTCCAGGATCCATGTCATGAGCTGCTTTCCTCTACCATGTACCTGTGCCATGCCCTCCTGCCTTGGAGCCAGCCAACTGGGGACTGAAACATGAACCAAAATAACTTCTCCTTCTTTAAATTGGGGCTGTCAAGTGACTAAGACACTTCCCACCTGGTTTTCCTAGATGTGGTCTTTCTCTAAATACATTGTCTCTGTTGCACAGATATTGTGTATATATCAGCCTGTCAGTGTTGCCCATTACAGCCTTTCCCAATCTGTGGTTTGCACAGTACAGGGGGAGAAAACAAAATTTTTAGGTAGGATATGGATAACTATATAAAAATAATCATGTATAGATTTTTGTTTTGAGATACAGTTGCACTATGTAGACTAGGTAGCCCCAAACTAACAATGTTCCTGCCATAACACCCTCAGTCCTGGTGTTTTTGGCAAGTACCACCACATCTGGCTAGATTTATTTTTATGAGCAGAAAAATGTACCCTGTTTAAGGCAGGCAAGGTTAGTTTTCTGTTTAAGGTAGTGTAGCAGATATTGTCAATATCATATCTATATTATTTTGGCCCACCTGAATTTAACCTGTGGCTGCTATGGATTATAAAAACCCATGATTTCAGTTTAACTGGCTGAAGAAGTATGGTTGGTGTGTGTTATGGTTGATACATTGTGTCAACTTGGGGAGTCTAGAGATTTGACTAAGTGACTGACTCAGCAGGAAGCCAGAGTGCTTACTTTGTATACATCCTGAGCCTGTGCAAGAGGAGGGCATGGAGATTATGTGAAAGCTACATGCCCCTTAGGTAGGGGTAGCCTGTTTACAATGTAAGGCAGGGAAAAGAAACTACTTGCTGCCATTCCTCCCTTTTTGCTCTGGTTGCTTTGCTGTTTGGCTGCCGTTTCCCCCTTTGCTCTTGTTGCTTTGTTATCTTCTGCCTCGGAGCCAGCCAAGTATGGACTGAAACCTCCACAAACTGTGAGCCAAATAAACCTTTCCTTCCTTCATTTTGGGCATTGGGTATTTTGTCTCAGCAACGAGAGAAAAGTAACCAAGACAGTATGTGTCTAGGGTAAGCATGAATAGAAAGTTAACTTCTCTTAGGGCAACTAGTGAGCAAGAACTTGTGGATATATATCTCAACTTCTTGTCTCTTGGTGGGACAATTTTGAGGAGACGCCTACAATTTCTTAGAAAATCTTAGTTACCACCCTGATAGCTCACATAACATTCTGTTTTTTGGCTTTCCTCCATTCTCTTTCACAATCTTCAATCCTTTAACATGTGTGCTGATATCGTCTCCTAAGGGAAATCTTTGCAAGTAACTCTTTGCCTCAGGATTCCAGTCTAAAAATGGTTCCAGAGAGAAGAATGAAAAAAAAAAAAAAAAAAAAAAAAAAAAAAAAAGAAAAGAGAAGAAAAGAAAAAGAGAAAGCAGAGAATAGAACCAGGAGTCTCAAATCTGGTTATTCTCTGCTTAAATAAAATACACATCTTTTGATACTAACTGTGGTGGTGATAATGCCAGCTACTGCAGCATTGCTATTACCTGAATGGAGGAAGAATTTCAGCATTTAAAAATGTAGATCAGAAGTATTCAGGAAAAAGACAAATGTATGCAGTTTAAGAGAGCATTAGTGCAGCAATTTCCTTCAGTACAGAAAAAAAATTGGAATCCAGAGCAAATATGTGAGAAGTGGTACAGTCCTTGATAGCTTTCGGTAAGTTAAGAGAATATGAGGAAGAAGAACATAGCAGGAAAGACTGAGTGCCTGGACTTTTCCAGAGTGGACTGACCTCAAAACTCACCCAGCTCCACCCTTTGGGTGAGAAGATGAAGAAAAGGAGGCAGGGAGGTGATGTGCTCCAGCCCGATGAATGATTGCATAATGGCAAAGCCCGAGTTAGAGGCAAAGTTTCTTGATTCTTACTCTAGTGCTTTTTCTACAATACCTTTCTTTTTAGTTGTAATAAATTCATAATAGGTTCCATCCCTAGCACTGCAAAATATATTGTAAAAAAGTGAACGCGTCAAAGATTATACATATATGTTTTTCCTCACGGTATATAGTCTATAGTCATAAACTGTTTAACTAAATGACCTATCCAATAATTAAGTCAAACATAATTTTAATTTCATAAAATGTTTATACTTATAGAATATACTGTTTATATTATATAAATTATTTTTACATTAAACCATTTATACTTATAAGATAATTCAGAGAGATTTTTGAAAAATTATATATGAATATTAGCCATCTATATATTTTTTTCAAGGAAAAAGTTAGGCTTAGAGATGTTTTTCTTATTTTGATAGAATAGGACATGTAGAGACTAGGAAAACATATTGTCTCATAAAAAGGCCAGGAGGAAAAATTTGTTTCATCAGCTGTCATTTTATTAGGACTTTGACTTGTTATTTCACTTTTCTAATAGCTGCATATGTAGATGTACATGTAAAGTTAGAAGCTTGCGGGGCTGGGGATGTAGCTCAGCGGCAAAGCGCCTGCCTGGCAAGCGTAAGGTTGTGAGTTCGGTTCCCGGTACCGGAGAAAAACCAAAAAAAAAAAAAAGAAGCTTGCACAGGTTGACTACAAGGTAACAGTCAAAAAGTGAGAAGTTGATATTCCAGGGGAGAGAAATTTATATTATACTGACCTTACAGTTCTGTGCAGTTCTGACTCATCTGTATGACTCTGAGCCAATAGCTACCACGCATAATGGTATAATAGGAACAAAAATGTAGGGCCAGTCAGTGACTGACTAGCTGGCTAATTGACTGAGTCTGCTGTATTTTCTTTCTCTACTTTTTTTGTGATGGTAAAAACGTCACTTAACCTCCTGCTGCTTTCATCTAATTACTGAGGTCAGTTTCAAGTACTATTTTTTGCAAGGCTATGGGCTTATAAATCTCCTACAAATTTCAGATTTTCACGGAACTGACAAAATTTTCATACCACTAGATAATTATGGTGAATCTTCTGATTCTATTTCTACTGAGGAATATTTGGACATTATACAATTAGTAATTTGCCAGATGCATTGCCTGATTCATATGCTATTTAAAGAGATACTGAGAAGTAATTTAGAGACAAAATACAGGTGTGTGGTTTCACTGTGAAAAGAAGAAATTTATATATTTAAATAAATTCAATTTTTAAAATAATTTATGTTTAGCAATTTCTCCAAACCTTTTTTCAAAATAAGAACATAACTGGTAGATGAGAATCCAAGTGTAAACTGGGTTACAAATCAATATGTAACACTGAACTAATTCTTTTGAAATTCAGTGATACATGTTCCAAGTAAGCCAGATCTTAGCTAATGTGCCAGTCATCTTAGGATATAATTGATTATAACATTAAAAACCATAGTAAAAGAAAAGACTTGAGAAACTCTTCAGTTTTGATGTGCCAACTTACACAGCTATTTTAGAAACTCTTTCTAGGACAAATTATGGAAGATGAATGGACAATGTATCCTGCAACGTCTTTGCTCCCTTTTCTCCAATTATCTATATTTTAAGGGATTCTCAAACAGGCATTTTGTTAGGTGCTCTGACAAATTTAAAAAATGGAGAAGATATTCCTATCAAACAACTTACAGTTTAGGAGGATGGATAAGTACACTTATACTTGTGATTCAAGGGGAGAGTTTGTAGTTTCAAAAGAGTGGTAAAAATTATGACTAGGATTTTTAATAAACTGACATTGAAATATGGATATTAAATCACCTCACCAGGAATGTAGACCATCCACTCAATAAAATTCTTGTAAATGGATCCGTATTTCTTTTAACTGTTTTTGCTGCTAGAGAGGTATGAACGCTTTATAATTCTCAGGTTGATTTTACAAAATCTTACTGAATAGTTTTTTTTTTTTTTTTTTGGTACCTTGGCACCTGTGTCACTGAGTTATATCCCTGGCCCACTAAATAGTTTTAATAGGTCTAGTAGATAGTTGTTTATGTTGGTACAGAATTTTGCAATATAGGTTTATGAAATTAAGAATGTTTCAAGTTTTCTCATTCTAGTTTCAGAAAATATTTCTCTTTTAGTTTGGTTTTGAGACAGGGTCTCACTATGTAGTTCAGGGTAGCCTTGAGCTGACTCTAGAGCCTGGGTTGGCCTTGAACTGAGTGTGTAGCCTACACTGGCCTTGAACTCTTAAAGATCCTCCTGCCTAAGCCTCCTGAGTACAGGAATTATAGGGATGCACCATTATGCCTTACTTTTGGTTTTTAAATAATAAATAGTGAATCATACAGTTTGCATGGATTTTCTGTTACTCAATTCTTTTAACAACACTAGGATAAATCACATTTGAGTATTATTTTAAAATACACTTTTGCATTTGATAGGCTAACGTCTTAGTTATAGCTTTGATTACTCTGTTAATAAAAGAAATGGCCCTATATATTTTTTGTCTTATGTAGTCTTTCACAAACTTTGGGATCAAAGCCACCCTAAAATTCTAAAATTTATTAGGTGACTTCCTCTTCAACCATGTTGAAATAATGAAATAGCTAATATCACCCTGAGTTACCTGTTCCTTTAGTCATAATGCACTTTCAGGTTCTTTAAGTCCTTGTTATCTGATTTCTACCCTCACTGCTCAACTCCTAAAAATGAATTATAGATCTGCTGTTGCTAAATCAATAACACATGCTTTATTTTCATCTCCTTTGAAACTCTGATGTACTTCATTTCTATGATTTAAATTGTTTATTACAAAATTTGGATATTTTGTTTTCTTTCATTTTTTATAATTATCCTTTCCACAGATTGATTTTCCTCCTCATTCTCTTGCCCACTGAGTGTTACTTAGATTGCCTTTTTACCTGGCTGTGACAGCACATGCCTATAATGCCAGCACCCTGGAAAGCTGAAGTAGAAGATTACAAATTTTAGTCTAGCTTGGGCAAGTCAGGATAACCCTGTCTCAAAATGTAACCACTTACCCACCCATTTATTTAAATACAGGGTGACCCAAATTTGCATAGGTTTGCATTAATTTTTATAAGATAACATAACAGGAAACATAAAAAGACAGTTTTATGAAAGGTATTCAATAGTTATTCTGTGTATGGTATGTCTTAAGACATTCAATACACCATGCAATGTTACAATCTGGACAGTAGTATCTAGTCTCTTTCCATATTTTTTTGGCATTATTGTCTTTCTTTGAATAACACACTTTACACTCTCATATGGACCTGCCCTTTTTTCTGTAGCAATATAATTTCAATAAAATGTCTACCCACGAAATGTAATGGTGAAGACGTTGATGATGGACATCCTGGTTGGTGTTTTGCTATTCCATTTTTTAACGTTATTTGGTCTATTAGATCTATCTAAATTTGTAAGTAACTTTTTGAACCTCTCATTTTGAATAAATAGCAAATGAGTTCTATATTGCTTAGTCCAGAAGGTACATAAATATTTTATAATAACATTTTTCTTCACTTTTTAATTACAGGATAGCTTGTTAGATGTTGGTCAACTCTGTCGACACCACCCATAGATTTATTATAATTATTGACCACTACTGGAATTTTTTTGGTTTTGTTTTTTCTTTCAAATTCTATCATTTCAGTATTATGAATAGTTGACAGTAAGGAGATATCACTTCATAGCACAGACTTTTCCTCTCTGATATGCTAACATTTCTCCCTTTTTTAGATCTGACAAAGTAATAAAGTCAGGAAGTTGCTCAGTGCAATGCCTCCGGGTTCAATCCCCAGTACCAGGAAGAGAGAAAAAAATTGTTTTGGAGAAAAGTTAAAGCTTGAGTAAAAGAATCTAGGCAGTTGATTCTTTTTTTTTATTTTAAAAAGAATTTTAAAAATAACAAAACAACAACAACATAGACAAAAACAAACCAAAGCAAAAACAATAAAGATGATACAGGGTTTCAGAACAAAATGATAGGAATTAGCAGTGGTTGTTATACTTCACCTTGTTATCTTCAACGAAGTTGCTCAGATTACTAGATGTAAGAATGAGAGATTGATCAAACCCTTAAAGAGAATAAAAAATATTAATAAAAAATTAGAAATGATACAGAGATTTACTAAACAAGATGGTAGGAATTCAGCAATGGTTATTTATTTATTTATTTCCGGTACTGGGAATCAAACTCATGAGCTTGCGCTTGCCAGGCAGGCACTGTGCCGCTGAGCTAAATCCCCACCCCAGCAGTGGTTGTTATATTGTATATTGTTGTCTTCAAATTGGTTGTTCAGATTACCAGGTATAAGCATGCAAAATTGGTCAAAAAATTTTTAAGCATTAACTGTTCCTTTCAATAAACTACCATATATATATATATATATATATATATATATATATATATATATATATATATATATATATATTGCCTTCCTTCTTTCTTTCTTTTTCTCCTTTCCCTCATCCCAGTTGTTTCTTCCCTTTGAGCAGTTTCTTTCCCTTTAACAATATCTATAGTACTTTTCAGGTTTTATTTACTCTTTCAGGTTCTTACACTAGGGAGACAGTATGATGTTTGCATATGTGGGTCCAGTTTATTTCACTTATGAGTATGGTCTCTAGCTGCATCCATTTACCTATAAAAGCCTCAAGTTTATCTTTTTCTATAGCTGAGTAATACTCCACTGTATAAAAATACCACATCCACTGTGGAAATCATTGTAGAGATTCCTCACAAAACTAGGACTAGAGGTCCCACTTAATACAGCTATTCCTCTTCTGGGTATTTTCCCAGATGAATTCAAAACATCTTACCACAGTAATATATGTGTAGCCATGTTTATAGCAGCACAATTTGTCATAGCTAAATATTAGAAACAACCCAAATGCCTATCAACTGAGCAACGGATAGACAATTGATTCTTAGGGCTCCATTTATGCATTCTACTTTGATAGCTCTCAAATTGAGACCTTAAGCTTACTAAGAGCGTGGTCTGAAGATCTTGCATCATTGTTGGCCTATTGTCTCAGAATCATTGAGTAAGCATGTACAAAAAGCCTGCTCTAAACCAAGAACTTTCTTGACACCAGACATATGGCTGTGATAAGATGAACATAATTCCAAAGAGATTATAATTATAAACAACTCTGGCATGAATGAGTGGATATCTGTCTTCAGCCATGGTCTCACTTTTAAAATCTGGATCTGATAGACTTCTTCATTGGGATGCTCATGCTGAGGTATCAAATAATATGTTGAAAACTAACTAATAATTTTTTCTCTCCTTCTTCTTCCTCTTTCTTTTAGTGTTTTATGGCTGTACTACTTCTTTCTAAGCATATTAAGGTAAAAACTCCAAATAATCTTTGATATTTTTCTGTACTTTAACTCTCCACAAGCAACAAATTGCTAAGTTCCATCAATCATTGTGTTTTTACAAATGTTCAAAGAACTTACTTGTGATTTTCCCTCTAATGCATCTCATGCACTGCTGCCACTCTGATACCACCAAAGCCCAGGCTTGAGCATGGCACTCCATTGTCTGAAAACCAGTACTAATAAGCCACAGCCAAAGATATCATAATGCTTTCCATTATTCAAGGTCTGTCTTAAGTGCAACTTTTTTTCTTAAAATCTTTTCTGATTCTCCAGCTTTCTTATCTCCACTGAATTACACTGGCCTTTATGAATAAGTCATCTTTATTTCACATTACATCTTCTAAATTCAATTACAATTTTGGTATCTGCCTATGGCAGTTTTGATTATTGCTCAGAAAACATTCCCCACTTCTTTTCCTCTTCTGCTACAAATGTGGCATATATCTCTTTCCCACCAACCTTGGGTTTACCTGTGTAACATGTTTTGGCCACTAGAATGCTAGTGGACGCCTCCTCATGAGCAGAGGCCATAAGTGTGCTTCAGTTTACCCCTTGTGTGTCTGTCATTGCCATGAGGTCATGCTCTGGAGAAGAGAAGTGAAGCTGACTTGAATGCAACATTTACCTTGAAGTGAAGCTGAGGTAAACAGCTTAAGACTGGACAAGGTCACCTAAATTGGAATCAACCTGTGGACTTGTGTTGAACAATAAACATTTTTAGATGTATTTCACTGTTACAGTTGATACATTGTGTCAACTTGAGGAGTCTAGAAGCTCAACTAAGTAACTCAGCAGTTATACCTCCTGGGGTGAAAAGTACATGCCCTTACTCTCTAGGATGTTGTTCATAGTGTCAATGTGAGAAGTTTAGAAGGTTAAAGTAGTGACTAAGCAGGGGGCCAAGGACCTTACTTTGTATACATCCTGAGCCTGTGCAGGAGGAGGGCATGGAGATTATGTGACTGCTGCACGCCCCCTTGGTGGGGGCAGCCTACTTACAATATAAGGGAGGAAAAGAGGCTTGCCCCCCCCAACCCCCCGTTTTGCTCTTGTTGCCTTTCTATCTTTCACACAGCTGCACTCCACCACGTGCCACTGTGCCTTGGAGCCAGCCAAGTATGGACTGAAACTTCCACAAACTGTGAGCTAAATAAACCTTTCCTTCTTTAATTTTGGGCATCAGGTATTTTGTCTCAGCAATGAGAGAAAAGTAACCAAGACATCAACTACAAAATTTTTGGCTGACTGTTACAAAGCAAAAATTAACCTCCATATTTTCCAACACACTTCCACATAGTTTGAGTAAAGCCTACTAAGTACCAAGTACTGGGTTAGCTGTTCAGAATACAATGATTGCAACAACTATCCAAGATTCATTTTCTCATGTAACTTACAGTCTATTTGAAGAGATACTAAATAAAATTTTTAAAGATTTCTACAGGCTTGATAGCCTTTTGTCACTATGTCAAAATACCTGAGAAAAACACCTTAAAGAAGGAAAGGTTTATTTTAGCTCTTGGTTTCAGAGGTTCAGTCCATTGGTGGGTGGCTCCATTGTTTCCGGTTCCGCAGTGAGGCAGCGTATCATGGCAAAAGGGCATGGTATACCAAAATTGCTCTCCTTATGGTGGCCAAGGAGGGGAATATGCTGGTGGGGAAAACATAGCCTCCAAGGCAACCTGCCCAAGAGCTAAAAAGGATATGAACATGTAGGCACAGAGAAATCCAGATACCTTAAGTGGGTGAAACAGGAAAAACACAGGCCTTGAAATAGGTCTTTGTAGAGTATATTTAAATGTCATTGTCTGGGACATATTTGACTTATAGGGCAATACAGGGAAGTTAGAGTTTGGTAGTTCTCCCAATGTAGGAGGCTTAGCTAAAAACGGCAAACACATTGTTTCCATGGGCAAGGACCTGGGTAAACTGAGACAATCCTTGGGAAGCTGGAGTGCAAGGGAAGTCTGGTCCTCCTGACATCAGAAGCCTAGCTAAATTAGCAATTACATTGTTCCTCTGGCTCATTTTGGAGATTAATCAGGAGGTGGCTGGGGACCCTGTCCCACATTTTAAGAGTATTAGGTGGTGTAGTAGCTTTCAACTGGTGGCAGTAGTACAGTCAGAAACAGGGAAGCCACTGAGCCACTTGAGGAAGCCACTTGTTTCCCTTCATTCAGCTATCAACATAAACCCCAATGATTACCCGGGTTTAAGCTTGGGAGGTTGCAAGGCCCAGGGTGGCAAGTCATCAACACAAGAGACAGATGGAATGGGAGACAGCAGGAGTTGGAGGTTCCTGACCCTTTAAATGCTGGAAGCCTGAGTTATCAAGAGTTTCTCTTCACCCCCTTTTTCCCATTTTTCTTTTCTACCTGTTCCTGCTGCTACCATTCTGTGATTTTCAATAAATGTAGCTACTCACTACTTCCTACAGTATACACTTGGCAAATTCTTGTCATACACAAGAATATGGACTATTTTTGGTGCATTTACCTTTACCAACAGGGTACCCACCATTTCTTAGAATGCAAAAATGGTAGAGAAAACAAGGAGTATATGTTTGTCCTACAACACTTTATCCTCTGTGCAGAGAAGTATGCCTCATGTTAGGTACCAAAAAAGTAACCAATTATCCCCTTCCTCTAGGCTTTTGTCCTAAAGGCAATGAAGAATGACATCCAGGGACAAAACTGTGGGCATTAGACCAAGTATAGTTTAGATACTTGCTTCTTAAAATGTACATACAACCGGCTCTACCTATCCAGGGACATCAGGGAAGACTTTTCGAGGAAGTGATTAGAGATAAGAATTGGTGGCTGATGGAATGAAAGTCCTGGTGAAACTGATAGACTGGGATTTGGGGCATGGGAGAGGTAAGATGAGGTGGTGGAAAGTATCCCTGTATTCCTAGTAAAGGAAGCACTGTGTGCAGCAACTCTATCATGAATGGGCATGTGACATTTTCCAGGATATCTTTAGAAAAAATAAGGACAATCTCTCACTAACCAAAAGGGGATCCAAGGGAGAAAGCCAAGGAGGTGCCCATGTTCAGTGGTTTATATATACTTTGTTGGGCTATTTTTGTGCGCACAAAATGAACAAGGTTACCTAAATTGGAATTACTAAATTGGACCTGTGTGTTGAACTATAAATGCTTTTAGTTGTATTCCACTGTTATGGTTGATACACTGTGTCAACTTGAGGAGTCTAGAAGCTTGACTAAGTAACTCAGCAGTTCTACCTCCTGGGGTGAAAAGGACATGCCCTTCCTCCTCTAGGATGTTGTTCATAGTGTCAGTGTGAGACGTTTAGAAGTTTAGCTTAAACACGGATAATCATTAGGCTTTACGTTGATAGTTGAATGAAGGGAAACAAGTGGCTTCCTCAAGTGGCTCAGTGGCTTCCCTGTTTCTGACTGTACTACTGCCACCAGTTGAAAGCTACTATACCACCTAATACTCTTAAAATGTTCCCCAGCCACCTCCTGATTAATCTCCAACAAACCCCTCAGGGACAGTAGGAATGTTGGCCAGGCAGGGACCTGGATTCCTGTGCTGAGGCTGATATCTGGATACAAGGAATTTGTGAAAGGTAGTATGGTGACTGTGGGACTCAGGCCAGGGCTACTCTTGCATGCATGCTCAAAGGTCCTGTGGTAGAGACTGGGTACTGACAGCCTGCTGTGTGGGTATCCAGCAAAGAAACCTCCAGTTGCCTATCCCATCCAGCCTGCACTCCTCTGGAGCACAGACGTAAATTTTCTTGGTGCTCTCCATGTATCCCCTTTCCAGGGTGAGATGAAACTACTCTATAAGTACCCTCTCATAGCCTCCACTAGGAGTTGAGCTATAAGTCTGGAATTTTCTCTCTCCACTAGTATGATAGGCTCCCTCTTCATCAGATATGCCTTTATATTGCTGGGCTGGGAACAGGTGAGAACCCTCACCCACATTCTGAGCTCCCCTGGTCCTGATGTCCCTGCTGTCCAGGCCTCCATGCTAACTTTCACGGAGCTAACACCTGCAGATCATGTGCTGGGTTTCATAGGATGGATATCTTGCAACCAGGATTAAGGCTGAGAGAGAGTCCCTTAAGCTTCTGTCCCATTACAACTCACTGGAGATGAGTTTGGCTCCGCTCTGGCATCTCCTCCACTCTTCATAGGAGGATAATTTTGCAGCTCACCTCACAAACACCTATCTCCCCAGTCCACTGATGGAATAGGCTTGCCTCTTAAGCTTTAGTCAGGTGGCCTACTGCAGGGATCACAATAGATTCAGTCTCTTCTACTTCCTTCAGCCTGTGGGGGAGAAACTGCTACTTCTCTGGACAGCAACTGCTTGGCACCACTGTCCGTTTATCCTGGAGACTGGGTAAGGGGTGCAAGCCCCTCTATCCACTGTGAGGACCAGGCCGTGGGAGCACACTCCCTGGATGACTCATTGACACACAGTGTGACTAATGGCAACCAGACTGCAGAGTGAGGATCCTCCATTACTGTAGTGAACAGAGGGGGCAGGGAACACAGAGCCACGGAGGGTGTAAGGGGGTGCCTTTTCCTTTCAGCCTTTCTTATAGAAGGAGAAGATTGAGACTGGGAGGGTGCTTTACTGGTACTTCACTTTGGGCCACATCTTCTATCAAAAAGCATTTCCCTGTAGTAACTCTAATATGGAGGGAAAACTGTCAAAAAAGCAGTTTAATACAGAGGGCCCTGTGGGGCCTTTGCTGTTGGTTACTCCAAATTTAAGATAAACCATCAGCCTAACCCTTCTTCAAACTATCCTTCCTTATTTTTTCCTTCTTTCCCCTGATTTTTATTGGTGTTAACTTACTGTAAGAGATCTTCATTATGATTCATCTGAAAATAGTAACTGATGACCTCAGAGAAAATTTCTGAATATATTCATGAAACTATACTTACAAAACTAAAATAGGTTATTATAGTCCAGCTTGGTTAATGCATCTATGCATCTTGATTTCCAAGGAATTTTTCTGTGTTCTATATTTCTTGTTCATCTCCTTGTCTGTTTAATCTGTTTTAGTAACTGGTTGAAGTATCTGAAGCTATTTCATTAAATTTTTTTTTTGCACTCATATGAATTTCATTTTTCCTTTCATTTTTGCCCTTATAAACGTCTAGCTTGTTTGAGGCTTTCCGTGAAAAACTGTTTCTCCTGGTCTTTGGGGATCGCAAAACTCACTTAAGATATTACAGGATGAGAACTGATAGCCTTGGGGCTTGCAGGAACTTGCAAATAAAAGTCTTAAAATTTGGTAACATAAAGGTTATATGTATGTTATGGTTTGCGCCTGGGTGTCGTCGTCCCCCCCTCCCCCAAGCCTCATGCGGCCGAGGGGCAGGTTTTTAGAGTTTGATTGATTATGGGTGTGAGAGCTATACCCGCCCTGGGGTGGATAGTTTACATATGTAAGGGAGAGGAAAAGGGTGCTTGAGGCCATTCCTGGCTTTTGTACTTGTTGCTTTGGCTGCGTTCTGCTGCCATGAGCTGTAGCCCTCTGCCATGTGCCGCTCTGCCTTGTAACTTGCCAAGTATGGACTGAAACCTCCACAAACTGTAAGCGAAATAAACCTTTCCTTCCTTAATTTTTGGCGTCAGGTATTTTGTCCCAGCAACAAGAGAAAAGTAACTAAGACAATGTAATTTAGGCTAAAATGTATGTTTCTGTGTGTTAACTTTCTGATATATATAACCTTTCAAAATTATACTTAAATTGACTTAGAGGTAAATAGCCACTCATAACATTAGCCTAAGTGATTGTGATCCACAAAACTTCAGAGTAAGATAGTTTAAATCAGTCGGTAAGAATAAAATCCTTCAAAGTTGGTGCCATGTTTCCTTCCAGGTTGTTAGACAATCAAGATAATATCAAAATTTGGTTTTACAGGATACAGTGCTTATTGTTGTCTATGTACCATAATTTGAGTTTTTCCCTGACACAAAATAAGAATTTTGAAAAGAGCTGAGGAGGTAGCTCGGTGTAAAACTCCTGGGTTCAACCTCTATTACTACCAAAAACAAACAAACAAAAGCCTAAATTCAATTATAGGCAAAAAGTAATAATGACCTACTTCACAGGTGAAAAGATTCTTTCACAGGAGAATAACACAAGCCCAATCTATTGTATTTTTTAATACTTAGGAAATTAGGAGTGAGTGCCCTGGAAGAAAAAAATAATAGTTGCAATCTTGAGCTATTTTGTGCCCTGCAGCTACAGGGATTTTTTTCTTTTGACTAGGGAATGACTGTGCTGCCTCCATATTCCTAGTATGGTCAGAGTAGTCCAATTACAAAAGGGAGTTTGGATCTGAGAATGTAGCTCAGTAGTAGAGCATTTTCCTAGCATGTATGAGGCCCTGAGTTCTAACCCAAGTATCTAAAAAATAATAATAGAACAGAGTTTAGCTATCATCTTAGTTACTTTCTTGTTGCTAAGACAAAATACCTGACACTCACAAGTTAAAGGAAGGTTTATTTTAATAGCCCCTTCATGGCTTTCTGTGTGACCCCCAGAGCAGCAGAGCAGCTTCCTTCTGCTTTCCTTTTTAAATTCACCTAGCTACAAGCTTATTGGTTGGTGCCACCCACACCCAGAGTTGGTCTTCCATCTTCAGTAAATCCATTCAGAACTACACCAAAGCAATTAATGGACTAATTCCATATCACATCCATGATTTAGTCACTCCAAAAATCCCCACCTATGAGCTTATGAGCATATGGGGGACATCTAGATATAACCATAATGGTTATTCTTACTTTGCTCCACCCTAGCTATTCTCTGCTCGGATCTTTGTGGGTGCATTTGATGGGAGTGACCCTGTGAATTGCAGTTCGTGCACACCCAGACCTCAGGTTTCTGGGTGGCTACATCAGTTCGAGCATCTGAGGAAAAGTAGGTGGAATATTTCTGGTCTCCAGTTTTGCCTCTCCTTATAACTACAGATGCTCCTACACTTACCACAGGATAGATCCCTAACTACCCATCATAAACCCACTATAGTGCACTTGATACATCCAACCCACTGAATGACGGAGCTTAGCAACACCACCACTCAGGAATCCCTGAGCTATAAGAATCAGTGTTGGCAGTCGTGACTGTGAACATGCCTTATGACTGATGGTGAGAAATAACTATGCTGTCTTGACTTGGGCACCCTCCCACACTTAGGCCTGGGTAAGGGGCTTCTGCTCCAAGTCTAATACTTTAGGGGTCCATTTTCTGGCCTCCAGCCATGATTCTTCCCTGAGATTGATGAGTCTGTGAGGCCAAGAGTGCTCCCCACCACCCCATACCACCACCCCTCAGCCCCTTGTGCCCATAATCTGAGCTATGCCCTTAATTCTCTGGCCCCTGGAATTCCCCATATATACCCTGGAACTTATTCCAAGGGCCTGATTTTGCCTTTTTTGTCTTTTGTTTTCTGAGGAGAGACCCATGCAGCTGCCTCTGGTGAATAGAGTAGGGGAAGGGTATTCAGGCTGGGAGCTGGAGGTTCAATCTTACTACCAGCTTCAGGTAAAAGCTCTGAGAATTTCACCCATTCTACATTCAAACATGCTTTTCCAGCTCTATACTCCTTGAAGAAAACTAAAGGGAAGCCATCAATCAGGGAGGAGGTTAGAGTACTATGAGCAGAGGCTGCATTGCCTGGACTGGATGTGGTGAGGGAACTCCATCCTATGGGAGGCCAGACCTGCCTTTATAATTTCCCTTATAATTTTCTTTTTTATCCTTACTAAAACTAAAAATGAATTAATATCTTGATTTTGTTCTCTGTTGGGTTCTAAACAGACGTAAATACAAGATTTTTGATAATTTCTTACAGCAAATAATTTATCCTTAAATCCATTTTTGTTTACTGTAGAGACTGAAAAGTATAATGCTTTTCCATATAATCATAAAGAAACTTCTCAACAAAAAGAGAAAAGTACAAATATGCTTAATCAAATTTTATGTGACACATGATACTTCAGAAACAAAGACAAACAACCCAGGGAAATCTTTATTTTTGTGCTTATTTTCAGTGAAGAATGGTCAGCAGTGTAGCAAGGTGACTGGACAAAGGGTTTGGCTGACAGGTAGTAGATGGAGGAGGGAACCCAGCATGAGTTCTCTGTTTGGGTGCCTGTCAATTTCCAGGTGTAGGGCTGGAAATTTCCTGAATAAGGGTCTTCCAGGGAGAATGGAGAGATGGCCAATAAAGGTCTTCTGGGGAGAACAGAAAGATGACCATTCTAGGAGTATAGGGGCTTCCAGTGTCTCTGCCCTGTATTGGAGATGGAAATTCTGATTTATGCGAATTCTGTTGAAGATTAGGGGTGGTAAGCAGAAAATGCAGTGGAAGTTTGGAAGCAGGAAAGAAAAACATTGCTTTGAGACCTTCTGATCTCCTTAGTGAAAGTACTTAGCATGCCAGAGCACCAAACTTTGGTGTGTTTGTTGTGAGCTCCAGAACTATCTATGGTAATTACAGAGCTCATCATATTTCACTCCTTTTGATATTTCAGAAATACATAATGATTTTTTAAAAGTTTCATGTTATAACAAATCAGACTACTGAGCCAGACATCCCCCAACTGTCAGAAGTTGGCCACATCAGGCCTATATCCCCATTCAAGACTTCAAGATAACCATGCCCACATAGGAATGCTTATATCCAAACTGCTCTATAATTCTCTGAACCTGCTACATAACAATCTACCTGATCTAGAACATTCTGGGGAGCCCTTCAGGACTTGTGACATATGAGCAACAAACTGGCTTCTCTCTTCAGTCTCTGTGCACATTCCTTAACTTTAACCTTCTTAGCCTAGTGGAGAATTGTTATGAGATTAATGCTTTCCCAGTGATCCCTCCCCAATGCTAAATTCCTCAGAATCTGAAGTTGGGGTAGGTATCCTGGAAGCCCGTTTTGCTGTGAAACTCTTGTTTCTTGCTGTCTCGTATATTCTTCCCTTCTTTATTCCCATAAAAACCCAATTTAAAACTCACAAGTGACCCCTTCATGGCTTCCTGTGTGGCCCCCAACTGTGCTTCCTTCCTTGTGTGACCCCACTTCAATCTGTTCTCTGCCCTGCTGAGATACTGATCTTTTTAATCATGCTATTTCCTTTTTAAAATCCTTCAATGGCTCCCCATAGCTTACCAGGATAAAGTTCAAACTCTTTCGTTTAGTGCATGAGGCCTTTCATGACCCTATTTCTTACTATATTTTCAGCTTTATTATTTTCTACTCCTCCACACTCCCCTTTGCTCCAGCCCTATTAAGCTATTTGTGGTTCTCTTCACTTTCCCAGAGAACAAACAACTTTCTAGCACAGCCACAAGATAACCATGCCCACATAGGAATGCTTATATCCAAACTGCTTATATCCAAACTGCTTATATCCAAACCGCAGACACACGGCTCCTGTCCTCTTGACATACTTCGCCCACTTCCATCAGTTGTGACAGCCTGGCCACGTGCTCTTTGGTTTGTGCTTCCTGAGGGCAGACTTGACGTTCTGAATGCCTGGCAGGTGTTGCTGGGGAAAGGATAACCAAAGCTGCCCTACTAACAAGTATCAATGGGATATAGTTGTGAATTGCTTTTTCTTAGCTTTGAGTTGGCTTATGTTGACTGTTTCCTATCACTTCCCAGAAAGTTGGGTGGTGTATGTGTATGTGTCATGGTAATACCTTATATGCTGTGTGTGTTGTATGGATGGAGAGGCTATGGGGTGAGGGAAACAACTTTTCCTCCTGATGACCCCAAAAGTCCAGCTCTCACTCTCAGGAACTGTGGAGAGCAAAACACTGGGACTGGCTGTTGAGCAGATCCCCGTGACTACCAATCTTGGAACACCCTCATGGGCTGGATTAATGTATTTTAGGGTTCTTTGCCTTAGTTTCTCTCTGGACTTTCCTTGGCAAGCCATCCAATTAACACGAGGTTCTTATTAACATCAAAATCTAATCACCTAAATTTACTGTTCACAGAAATAAGCCTCAGAGATTTGACATGGACTAAACAGTTAATGAGGATAATGTACTTTAAAACCACACTGACTAAAAAAGGAGGCAGTGAAGATATCTTTTATGCTGTTTCTTCTCATTGCCTGGAATGTCCTCTCTTTGCTTTTCTGCTTGGCAAACATGGATTCCTTCTTCTAAACTTCCCAGAGTTACTGTGACTGATGGCATTATTGTCAGCTTCATGCCACATTTCCACAGCACACTGTGATGCCTCCCTTACAGCAGGCACTGATCTGGTGCTTTTGCTTGAGTTTAGTGTGTGTGTGTGCATGTGTGTGCGTGTTTTACTGGGGACTAATCCTAGGGCCTTTGCACTGAGCTACATCCCCAGACATTTGTAAACCTGATTTTGACCTTACTTCCTAGTATATTGTGTCCAAAACAAGAATAAGGTAAGTGATATGGCTTAAATTTCTAGATTTTTTGGGGAAATCTGTATGAGTTAGAGAAATTCCTTACATATACAACAACTGTATACTTGTTTATATGAAAATAACACTACTTTTAGAAAATTTAGAATACATGGAAGTACACAAAAGCAAAATTTTAATTTTTCTTAATCATCACAACTATGCAAGATCCATACTGTTAATAATTTAAATACTTTTTTCTACATACCAAATTTGTGGATCTAACCTGAATATTTATGTCAAATTTAAAAAGTTAGCCTAAGTTTATATAAAATCAAGCATCATAAAATGCACCACATTCCCAAGGAATCAAATACTTCCTGAAGCAAAATGCTTTCCAGGAGAGAGGGGACACATCAGGCTAACGAGGGAGTTCAATCCAGGGACCATTTAGCCTGGAAGCAACTTTTTACCTTGTGTGAGTGGGCATTTTATCCTGAAGCCAGGTTTTGTTTGTATAGGATTAGTATTTTGACTTTTTTTTCCCCTACCTTTTAAGCCTGCTTTATAAAGATTGAAGAACCAGTTGTTTTAATCTACGTGAGACTTGCTTATACAATTTACTAGGTAAGGGGTAGTTAGCAGCTGTGGTGGATTGACAATTGGTGGTCAATTTGTATCACCCAGCTGAACTGAGTCAGCATGGTCCTGGGTGTGGGAGGCCCACCTGAGGACTGTTGCCAGCAGCATAAGAGGCGGAACTGGAGAATGAGAAGTTAGGGTGCTGTTGGTTCTCCTGGAGGAGCTTGTCATGCTGGCTTTTCTGATATGAATTTGGCTGTTCTCATCACTGAAGGAGCTCAGGACCTTGTTGTCCCTGACAATGGGTAGGTTCACCTTGGGGGAGCTCTGGTCCTTTCAGCATCGCTTCCTGGCTCTGGAGGGGAAATGGTGCACTATCCAGTCTTCTGGAGAAGCTTGTCACACTGGCTTTCCTGATATAGACTCAGCTGTTTCCATCGCTGGAGGAGCTTGGGACCTTGTTGTCACTGAGGATGGCTGTGGTACTTTTGGCGGGAACTCTGATTCTTACTTTGAGTATTGCTTCCTGGCTCCAGTGAAGATCCCTCAGCCTGCTAGTACAGATCCTTCATCATTCTGGCACAGACCTTCTAGCTTCCACCACTGATCTTTGGGCTTTCGCAGCACAGATCCATGAAACAGGCCTGCATGAGACATTGTCATGGGCTCTAGGCCTCCACTTGGACTTGTGGGGAGCATTGTTATGGGCTCTAGGTCTTCAGCTGGACTCATTCCGAACATTACTGTGGGATCCAGCCCCTCAACTGAATTTTTTGGGTCTTTAGTGTGTGGAGAACTTTCCTGCACTTTCTTTGTATATGACTCTGTGGGTGACTATTATAAAATAATCCTATAAATTATGGGTCCTATATTAAATTGTTCCCCTTGCAAACCCTGACTCCAACAGCAGCTGTGATGAAGTGGAATGATTCAGAAACTTTGAGTAAATGTTTGCAAATGTTTTCTCCGGGTAAATGTCATTAATTTGCCTAAATGTCTGTTGCTTTCCCTGGGGGCTTTGGTGACAAGTGACAACCTCTTTGTTTCCCTCCGTTTACCCTTCTCCAATCTAGTACTGGTATCAAAGTAATAAGGTAAAAGGAACAACCACACTCTTAAAAATATAATATCCTAATCTTTCAAAGTGTGTTATACTAAACTATATTTGGCCTGGGAGCACCGCTATTATCTATTATTAGCACATAAGAAGGTGCAACCTAAATGAGTGAATAAACAAACCAAAAGCCTAGCTCAGGAGCATCCTTTTGCTATAAAGAGATGAGTCATGACCTATCACAGTAGCCAAGCTTCAGTCAATGATAAGTTCCAACTGAAGAGACCATGTGAACATTTCCTATATGCCAAATACTTGGGACTATTTTTACCTTATAGCTGATTGAATCATGCAAACCTTTAGGCCAGACACGGTGATACAACCCTGCAATCCTAATTACTCAAGAGGCTGAAGCAGGAGGACCTCAGGTTTTAGACAAACCTGGGCAACTTGGCGAGATCCTGACTTAAAATTAATATATATAAAGGGTTGGGGATGTACCTTGGTAGAAGAATGGCCCTAGGTTCAATTCCCAGTACTAAAAACACACACACAAAAAACCAAAGAAACCTGTACATGAGTTCATTTTAGAAATGAAAGAATAAAGGTTCAGTGTTTAAAGTTATCACTAGGAGGGGCTGGGGATTTAGCTCAGCGGCAAAGCGCCTCCCTGGCAAGCGCAAGGTCGTGAGTTCAGTTCCCGGTACCGGAGAAAAACAAAAACAAAAACAAAAACAAACAAACAAAAAAAAGTTATCACTAGGATTTAACTAGTAACTGATTCTGTCAGTTATGGAAATACTGGTCCCAGCCTTATAATTAATGAGCATTACCCCTCTGTACACTCTTAATTATCTTATTTTCCTCAGCTTTGTTGGTTGGTGCATGCATTTTATGTAATAAGTGTGCCAGGATTTTACTCTTGATATTTTCTTGTCTTAAAACCTAGCTTTTACAGTGAAAGATCTTGATTTTTGAAATTATCATCTGTACTACAGATACCAAATGGCTATTTTGAAAGTAAAAAGAAAGAATTTGAGATTTTTGTCTTTTTTCTCTTTGTTAGTCAACCTTTCCACTACTCTAATTTCAAAGCTGTACTCTGTCATCCTGTTAACATTCCTGACTGTCTTGTTGGGGTAGGTGTCTAGCTCTGTGAAGGCTGATTAAAGGCACCATTTTATTATACTGAATATTAGGATTTATGGAAGAAAGAAATAGTGTAAATAATGAAAAAATTAATGTTGATTTTGGGACAAATTAATTTTTGTTAATCTTGTCTTCATTTTATTTTCCTTCTTACAATATTTGGTTTGTGTTCCATCCACTCAGTGATAGCAGTTGTTAATAAAACATGTTTTTGCAAAAGTAGAGAAAAGCTTAACATGGCAATAGATATTATATCAGACAAATGCTGGCATAAACAAGATATGAATGGTAATCTAACGTTATCACAAGTTCTTCTGAGTGAAATAGTTTATCTCAAGCATTGGAACAACTTAAGAAGCACAACATAACTAGGATTAAATGATGTCTGAGCCACACTCTGACCAAATTAAATAGGTTAAATTAATGTGTGTGTACTACCATATAATTCTTCTCAAACAGCTTTATCAATGTAACTTGTACCTAAAATGCCAGTTAAATTCAAATTGGTGAATGAATAACCAATAGTGTATGGAACTTTATCTCTAACCATTGGTCATTAGGTCATTGTATTTCATTTCTGACCATAACAAGAGTGAACACTCAGTCTTAACATTTTAAAAGTATTTAATAGATAAATTGCATTAATTTGCACAACACTGTATTTGCTGGAGAAAATGAACCTCTTCTGTTAAATTATCAGTGAGTTAAATTTGATCTTTTGAAATAAAGTTACTTTAAAACCAAGTTTATTCTGAGGTAGAACTGAGGTTAAAAGTGAATATAGTAGACTTTTAGATGCTATATGCAAAATGATGAGGTTATTAAATAGTCATAAAATAATTCTGGAAAGCTAGGCATGGTGGTGCTTGCCTGTAATCTTAGCACCCTGTGAGGTTGAGGTAGGATAATTCTAAGTTTGTGCCCAGCCTGAGCAATACAGTGAGATTCTATCTCAAAATTTTTTAAAAAATTAAAAACTGGGATGTACCTTAGTGTGGAGATCCTGGGCTCAACTCACTGTATCGCTGTACAGCTTAATTGGCTTGGGATCCACTTGGGTGATTAGTTAATCACATTTGTGAATGTTTCTGGGTGGTTCATGGAGGCAGATTTTGGGTCTCACCCCCTTTCTGTCTGGAAATGCTGCATACCATCAACTAAGCATGTTTCATCTACCATGCTCTATCATCATGATATTTCTGTCTTGGAACCAACTGACCATGGACTGAATCACTGAATCACAAAACAAACCTTTTTTCCTTCAAGTTGTAGTGTCAGGTATTGTGTTTCAGTGACAGGAAAGTGACTGATACAGGAAATTTGTATTGGGAATGGAGTTGTTGGTTTGACATTCATGAGGACCTGGTTTAGATGACTTTGGAATTGGCTTTTGGGAGATGTGTGGAAAAATTTGGGGAAGCAACTTGGAGAATCCTTATATGGTTATAAGTGGAGCCTGATAGGTTACTCTGGTTGGTGGTCAGAGGAGTAGAATGCTGATAGGAATACAAACAGTAAAGGCTAATCTTGTGAAGTTTCATTGGGGAACAAGGACTTCATTGCCAATTGGGTTAGGGATCATTTGTGTTACATTTTGAAAAAAAAAATTGTCTACATTTTGCTCATGTCCTGAGACTTTGTGGGTTCTGAGGTTAAGAGTGGTGAGCCAATGGGTCTGATTGAGGAAATTTTAAAGTAACCTGAAGTCTAGGTTGTGATCTGCATACTGCTGTCTGCTTTTAACCAGATTTATAGTTAGAATTAGAGAAAGAAACAGGCCATGAAATTTTGAAAAACTTAAATTTTGACCACAAAGAAACCACATGTAAAGTTGGGGCAAAAGGAGACATGGCTGCTGAGTAGATTAGCATTATGAACAAGAAACCAATTATTTTATACAAGGACAACAAGAAAGATGCCTTGAGTACATCTGGGAAATCAGCAAGAGCCTACCTGTCATGGGCCCCAGGGTAGAAAAGTGTCAACCGTGTATTCTGCTTCCACAGACAGCAAACAGTGGCATCATCCACATAATGCTAGTTTTACTCTTATTCAGAATGCAAGAGTTGTGGAGTCAGGAAGGATTCCACCCAGATTTCAAAGGAAGACCTGACAGGCCAGGTAGTGAACACCCAAGAGTGCAGTGAGCAGAGACATGGGAATGAAACTGAAGGTGCAGTGGAAATTCAGGATGCTGAGGATACTGGGACCATTCAATGTGTACTGAGGAAAGCTGAGGGTTGTGAGTGGAGCCAGTCCAACAGAGAGGCCTATGTAAGATGCAACCAGCAATAATCAAGGCCATAGAGTTGAAGCTACAGAAGTTAATGTTTTCCCTCCTGAATTTTGGTCTTGTTTTTGTCTAATTCTTTTCTATCCCTCCACTCTTCCCTTTTAAAATGAGATGTATATCCTGTGCATTGTAGCTTGGGGTAATGTGACTTGTTTTTAATTTTATATAGAGATTCACAGCTAAAAGTTCACCTTGCGTCTTGGAAGAGAATTTAACTAGGACTTCTGAAAAAATGCTAAAACTGTTGAGACTTTGGAGAAAGAAATTATTATCTTTGAAGTTGTATACAGGCCAGTCCTATCATGTTAGAATTATGAACCTGTTGTTTTTGCTTGGAATTTAATTGTAGTTTAAGGAAATATGGTTGGGTAAATAGTCAAGGGGTGAAATGTGGTTGTTAAGCTTAAGTATGTCAACCTAAGTGTCTTTGGAGCTACTTAGTGGATTAGTAAAGCATACTTCTGAGTGTATCTGGGTAGGCCATGGAGGTGTGACCTTAAGTACTGTATGTTGTTCTGGTCCCTTCTCAGCATTCTTCCCCTGCTCTGCTTTCCGGTTGTGATGAACTAAGCAGCGTTGCTCCATCACACCCTTTTGCCATCCCTTGAAACCACAACCCAAATTAATTTCTCTTCCTTTAAATTGTGGGTATTGGGTATTGAGTAACAGCAAAGAGAAATCTAACACAATCACAAATAATAATGGTGGTAATAGTAATTATGATTATCAAGTTCTGGAAATTCTGTGAGTAGAATATGCATCTGCTTCTCATTCAAGTTCTCATTAATGTCTGAGGCAAGAAACAAGAAAGAAGCCTGATCCAAGAACAGTTTCAAATGGCAGTAAAGTATCACACTGGAAAAGATTAAACACAGAGATAACAAGAGGTACAATTTTAACAAAAAAAAACCAACTTCTTTAATCTGAATTTTCTTTCAAGGCTTCCTTTTGCTCTGGAAATGTAATGTTTCTCATCCCACATTTAAGACAAATATTGATAGAAACCGTAGGCAGCTATTTCTCATCTGATGTCATTAGGTTCACCAAGAAATTTGTGTAGAAGTTTTTTTGAATGGAGACATCTGGGGTTAAGAGAAAGGTATGAGTTTATAGAAAAAAGAGAAATATGTGAAATAATATCAGTATTTATGAATTAACTTGTGAACTTATTCAACTTATATTTACTGTTCTAGATGTTCTGGATACAGCACTGAATAAAACAGACTCCCCCAAATAAATCATAGAGAAGGTAAAAAGAATATAGGTAGGGAGGCTTAAGGGTTTTCTATTTTACTGAGGCTGTTCAGGATGTGTGAGAGGCTGGTGTTGGGTGGAGTGAGACGTGGGAACAACCCTGCACAGGTCCGTGCACAGTCAGAAGTAACTGTGAGGACAGAGACTCTGAGACAGAAGTGGACATAGCATGACTGATGAGCAGCAGGAAGACCCAGGCCACTGAAGTAGAGGCAGTGAGGATGAAAGAAATTTGGGTAAAAGATAAGTACCTGTGTGATACAAGGAGGCAAAGTTAGGGAAATGAAATGGGTTGGGACTTGGGAGTCCATGCTGAGTGCTTTGGTTTTCCCAAATAATGAGATGGGTTTTGATTAGAAAAAAAAAAGGCAAAATCTACATTAAATTTTAGTATCACTACTTTGATTTATGTTTTGGGGGACTGATTATAAGGAGCTTTCCTCCTTTGGGGTCTGAGTTGCTGCAGTGATGTGGCTGAGGTGCACAGTAGGTCCACGGGCCTGGCTACCTGTGACCACACTCTTCTCACACTCATCCCTGTCGGCTGTCTCCATTTCTCAGATTGAGATGCTGTGTCACTGTGAAGAGTTTCATTAACTTTCTTTCTGTGTCCTTTATGTTTACTTCCTAGTCTTCTCCTTATCATTCTTCAGCTGATTAAAAGAGGGAATTATTGACAATCACTCAATTACAAGAACATATATACATATTTGGTACCAGGAATAGAACTCAGAACCTCACTGGCCAGGCAGGCGCTGTGCTGCTGAGGTATATCGCTGGCCCTAAGAATATATTTTTAACATATATTCTTCCTTGCTTCTCATTACTTATAATTTTATTTACACTAAGCCTGGAGCTTTTTAGGAAGTGTGAGTTAACAAGCTTTAGTAGAACTGATATTCAGCCAGGCCATTTCTTCCCAGCAACTTACTCCTAAGTTATGCAGGAAAGAACTGCACATGGTTAACACCACTTACTAAATAATACACATGACAGCAGCAGCTGTAAAAATTAGATTGTACTTGCTGTGGTTTTCCTCATAGTACTATAATATTGATTGAATGCCGTCAGCACACTTGAATTATTGTACCTTCAGGAGTTGGTTGCTGAGTGAAATACTAATTTAGGAGATGACAATAGGATTTAAGGGACCTCGACAAATGAGGTGAAAAGACAAAGGGAAAATTTAAAACAGAGAGCAAGGGAATGCTAACACTCTTCAGGAGGAGAAAACCATCTCATATTCAAGGAGAAGCATAGAAACTAATGATTTTAGAGTGTGGCAGAAACGATTTTGGGATGTTAACAGACAGAAAATTGAGAACAAGTCAGGATAGTGTATTGTTGCTACTCCTTTGTATACTAGTTTCTCTCAAGATAGGTGAATTTGAGTCCTGTGCTGCATCTTCAGTAGAACATTGACTACTTGGCTTTCAGTAAAAATTTGTTTTTTTTGTGTTTTGTTTTTTTTTTCTGGTACCAGGGATCGAACTCACGACCTTGCGCTTGCCGGGCAGGCGCTGTGCCGCTGAGCTAAATCCCCAGCCCCATCAGTAAAAATTAAAGTGGTCCTGAGTATCTGTCTTCAGGGTTGGCTGGGAATATTTCCCCATCAATTTTTCATGCTTCAACTCTTTATAAAAGAAATAAGTCCACACCCTCTCCTTTTATTTCAGAAAAATAATTTCTTTTGGTTCAGTCCAAAGTGGAGATGGAAAGACTTTTGTCCTCGACAGGAGGCAAATGAGAAGAAATTTCTGAACTCTTATTACAATTTAAGCAGTTTCTCTGTAAAGAGATATCAGATTATTTCCTGGAAGGAAGCTGGGAAGGTGGGAAAAGTAAGACAACATGAAGACAAGCTATCACAATATGGAAAGGAGAAGACAGCAGTTCCAGAGGACAGGCTTTGCCCCATGTCACAATTTTGTCAGCCTTGTCTACCTGCTGTGGTTAAAGCAGGAAATTCTGGATTTTTCAAGTGTTTTCCTGCCTTCATTTTAGCTTTGTTGTGTTTTCTGCACAGCTCTCTATAGATCAGACTTTGTTTTAAAATGGTATTTTCAAAAGGTTAAATATTTCAAAGTAATGTAGCACAAATGTGCTTCTCTCTGGACACCGAAAGTTTTTATGAGTTTCCCAAACTCTTCTGTTTGGAATAATTACACTAAAGTGATTTCAGGGATCTGTGGAAGCATCAGTAAGAGAACATACACCCAAACTTACAGATCAAGGGAAATGTTAGGAGAATCAGATTCTAGAAAGGGAGCAGCTACTTCTGGAGCAGAGAGAGGTAGACATGCTATCGATGGTCTGTGTGAAGGATGTTCAGCAAGTAGACTAACATTCCTGGGCCAGGTAGCTGCTCCAGGGGGTTCTTTATTTGGTTCTCATAAATATTTTCATTTGCCTAGTATGGAAAAGGAAGGAAACAGGGTTGGGAGAGGGAAATTTGAGGAAAGGGGTAGGTAAGGCTGCAGATAAAGGATAAAACCTCTCTTTTATATTTTTGTGGAAAACTAGGCATAGCTTGTGAGACTTGTGGTCAAACATAATTTCCTCAGTGCTGCCTTAGCTTATAAGCAATGCCAAAATGAAAAGGAAGCTCAAATGAAAATGTTTAGTAATTCTTTCTGTTATGAAATATCCTTTTTCATATTTATTTTAACCAACCTTAGAAAATGTATCCTATTCAACTTTAAATTTTATCTCGTTTTGGGGTGTTTCATCCTTGAAAGAACTGTTATTCTCTTCCAGTTAGTCAGTCTGTGAGACAATGATTCATTCAAATGTATGTGAGTGCCTACTGTGTGCCAACATGGGTGGCTGCCAGAGAACAGAAATGACTTTGATACAGTCCCTGAGCTCAAGGCAGAGCCCACAGGCTGTGTTGAGGAGAGAGACTATCAAATGAACCACGGTCATATTCGATGGAAAGGGGACTTATAAGAGACAGTGGTGAAATCTTCCTGGGTAACTCAGAATGTTCTGCTATTACAAATTACACTGAATGATAATTGAATGTTAAAACAACATTAGGTTCTTGAAATATACCCTATGTAGTCCTAGTGCCTTATTCTCATCATGTATTTCTAGATTTGTTTTGTTAAAGATTTATGTGTTTAGGAAGTTTGATATGTAGTTTCTTTTTCTCATCTTATTATGGTTTTAGTATTAGGATTATTCTGGCTTCTTAGAAAGTGATTTAGGAGTCAATCCTTACATTTCTATTTGCTAAAAAAAGTAAGTGTGAGATGATTGCTTCTTTGTTATTTTGTTCAATTTTAAACATATACTAGTGAGTTCCCTAGAATTTACTAGTTGAGCTACTGGGCTCAGAGTTTTCTTAGTGGGAAGAATTTTGATCTATGTATGCAAGTTCTTTAATAGACATAGAACTATAGTGTTTCAAAAGTTGGTCTTCAGTCTTTGGTAATTTGTATCTCTCAAAGACATCTGCCATTTCATCTGTTTATTTTTTGCCAAAAGCATTTTGCAGTTTTTTCCTTTTCCTGTCTGTAGGATTTATAATAATGTCTTCTTCTAAGTTGGTATTGATAATTGATTTTCCCTTTATTTCTCTGATCAGCCTAGCCAGGAATTTATCATTTCATTGATTTTTGTTGTCAAACAACTACCTTTGGGTTCCTTTGATTTTTCTCTATAGGTGTTTCATAATTCTATTCTCTTGATTTGTTTTTTATTACTATATTCTTCCTTCTATGTATTTCATGTTTAATTTGTTCTTTTTTAAAAACTTGTTAAGATCTTTGACTTAGATCTTTTCAAACAGTTATTTAAAGTTACAAAGTCTTTTCTAAGCATTGCATAATGTATTATTTAATACATTATGTTCATTTTTATTTAGTGTAAAAATATGTTCTGATTTCCTCTGTGATTGCTTTTTGACCAAGCTTAAAGGTTGAATTACAAATATTTGAGGATTTTTCTAGATCTTTATGTGCTATTGATTTCTCATTTGATTTAATTATTGTAGTCAGGTAATACATGTGATATGATTTTAATTCTTCTAAATGCACTGAAAGTAATTTTTAAGACATGGTTTGGTTTATCATGTGCACTTAAATGCACATTCTGATGTTGGATGGTGAAATCTATTAAGATCAATAAGTTCTGATTGGTTGATATTGTTCAGGTATTCCATATGGTAATTGGTTTTCTGTCTAACCAAATAGCTTTTGAGAGTATTGATATTTTCAGTCACAATTATGGATTTATCTCCCTTCACTCTGTCAAGAGTTGCTTTATACATATTAAAACCCTTATTTGCATGCATAAAGATTTAGTTTTGTTATGTCTTTGTCCATATTTAACCTGATAATACTCCTTCCTCTAATTTTTACTTTCTTGGGTGTCCATATACCTAGTCTAACTTCCTTATGTTTAATATGTTAGTGATGTCTGTTTCTTCTATACTTTAACTTTCAACCTACTTGTGTCTTTACGTTAGGTTTCTTGTCAAAAGTACATAGAGAGTCTGCCAAAAAATGTCTACACACTTCAGCAGTTTGCTGTCTCATAAATGTCTGGAAGCTAATGGCTACCACTTTGAGTACCTGATGTAGTTGTAGAGGCTCAAAGTAATTGTATTAATCTCCTGATGTTTAAAATATTTGTACAAGTGTTACTTTTCCTGGTGTACACACGTTTTTGGTGGACTCTGTATTTGGGTGCTACAGTTTGGGATGTCTCAAAGGCCTGTGTTGATCTGATGGTCCCCAAAGTCTTGACTTTCAGCCCATGGCGCTATTGGGAAGTGACAGAATCTTTAAGAAGGAGGGCCTAGTGGGAGGTGCCAGGTCACTGGGATGCCTTCAAAGGGATGGTAGATTTTAGTCCTATCCTCTTTTTCTTCTTTGCTCCTGGCCTGAGGTATATCCCTTTGGTCCAGCATGCACTTCCACCTTCCTATGCCTCCCGCAGAGGCTTAAAAGCAATGTTACCCAGTCATAGACCAACACCTCCAAAACCAGGAGCAAGAATAAACCTTTTTTCTTTATAAGATGATTATCTTAGATATTTATTATAGTACCAGACACTTGACTAGAGAATTGGGTCCTAGTTGGGTCTTAATACAACCCAGGTTGATAATCTCTATCTTTTAATTAAAATATTTAAACTAGTAAAAAAACAAAAACAAAAAAATTTAAGCTATTTATCTTTGTTTTTATTTTTCCTTTGTTATTTTATTTTACTATTTCCAGAGTTCTATTTTGCTTCCATGAATGATTTATTCACTGGATTCTCTTAGCTTTTGTGTTTTTGATGAAGATTGTATTTTTCCTAAAAAGATATTTTCATTGCCTATAGAGTGTAGGTAAATAACTTTCTTTCCTCTGCATTGCACTCTGGCTTGCATAGCTTTTGACAAAAAAATTTGTAATTTTATCTTTATTTCTCTGTATGTATTGCCTTTTATACTGCTTGCTTTAAATTTTGCTTTTTAAACTCTTATTTTCAGAAATTCAATCATAATATGCCTTTGTGAGACTCTCTTTGGGTGCCTTTCCTGGGTGTCATTGAGCTTTTTGGATATGTGTTTTGATAGATCACCTCATATTTGGAAAATATCTGACCATTTATTCTTCAAATAATTTTTCTGCCTATTCCTCAGACTCCAGCCATACAGATATTAACCTTTCAATTTTTCAGTCTTTTTACAAACATTTGTGTTTCATTTGGATTGGCCCTGTCTTAGTTACTTTCCTCTTGTTGCTGAGACAAAATATCTTACACCCAAAATTAAGGAAGGAAAGTTTTATTTAACTGACAGTCTGTGGAGGTTTCAGTCCGTATTGAGCTGGCTCCAAGGCAGAGTGGCATATAGTGGAGGGTAACAGCTCAGGGCAGAAGAGAACAGTAAAGCAACAAGAGCACAAGGGGAGGAGCAACAGCAAGCAACCTCATTTCCTCCCTTACACTGTATGCAAACTACCTGCCCCAGGGCAGATGTAGCACTCACATCCATAATACCAACATTGGACTATAAATCAATCATAAACTCTAGAAGCCCGCCCCATGACTGCATGAGGCTTTTGGGGGACATCTAGACACAAACCATAACAGACCCATTGCTACCACTTCCAGTTCACTGGCACTTCCTGCTACCTACTTTAAACTACTCTTAGTTGCCTCTACTCAGCCTTTCATTTTGCTTAGTTTAACTCTCATTTCTAGATCCATTGGATTTACCATATGTCTTCCATTTCATTCACTACTATGATCATTTTCTCCTTTGCACCCTTGAGTATATGAAGCAGATGTGTACCATTTTAAGCTCAAAATCTTCTAGTTTAATTCCTATCATTTTGGGATATGTTTCCATCAACTTGTTTTTCTGGTTATTTTATATATTCCTGGTTTCTTTATATATTTAAAACTTTTTTTAATAGTGTGAGTTGCTAAAACTTCTACACTATGTTGTTGAGTTATATTGTAAATATTTTTGTGCTAATGTAAATTTTGAATTTTATGTGACAGTATAAACCTCCTTATGGAATAATTTATAAGTTCAAAGGTTATTTTAAAACTCTTTTATCTTGGATGGATATAAATAAGCCTTTATTGTACAGCTAAATTTATTTCCACTCTTAAGGCATGTATGCCTCTGTGTTCAGCAAAATCTGTCCATTCTTGCTGGAAGGAATTCAAACTGTTTCTGGCCCAATTTTTGCTCCAGAATCAGTTTATCTTTCAGTTCCTTGGTAATTGCTTTTTTCTCAGAAAGTCTGTTCTCCTAGGATTTCATCTTATAATTGGGAAGACTGCTCCTTAGCCAAAGACTCAAGGTAACCTTTATATCGATTTCTGGTTTTGCACTCTTAAATACATTGCCATGGAAATTCTAGCAACTCTGGTCTCCCTGCACTCCAACTGTGTCTGCTGACACAAAAGATGCTGGATCCTCTTCGGGTTCTTCCTCCCTGTACCAACTGGGAGATGATAAGGCTTTACCAGCTTCCCCTGCCTCCATTTACCAAAATTCACAGTGGTTGTGCTGCCTGGTATCTAGTATGTAAAATGTTACTTCTTGTCTTTGTCCAGTTTTTTGGTATCTGCACTTTCTTATGGACAGAAATAGAAACTTCTTTGGCACTTGAGTCTCTGCTTGTCATCACTGCCTTTCTTTTTTCCCCTATTACCTAGGCTCTCACTACTTGTTTTATTCTTACTTTTTTCACTGATGGAGTACAAAGGTCTCAGACCATGTGCACAGGTAAAGAGACATAGCACACAGAGAGCAAAGCACCTGAAAAACAAGCAGTTCTTTCTAAGATTAGCTTTTCCATAAACAGCATTCCCTGATTGCTTTTGTGCTAAAAGATTTTCTATCCTATTGTAAAACTTGTCCTTTTCTTACCATTCTGGCATACTACTGTGATAAGAAAAGTTCTACTTTTCCATCTGTTTGAACAAACCCTCTTGCTGTTTTGTAATTTTTTTTGGCTCAAGGTCCCAGAAGGTAGTGCAAAGTAGCAAAAACAGTAACATGTGAAAAGTGAGAGAAAAAATGGGTTTCAGGCACTGTGGGGATGACAACATTCTTCTTGAAGTTAATGTTTGCTCCTCATGGAAACATAGTTTAAATGTCTGCCCACAGTCATTTATCATTCATATTTCTACCTGGGAGAGTATTTACTTAAGAGCTAGGGAGGCCAGCACAAAAACCCTGGAGAATGATCCTAGGAGATAAAGTAGATTTTTCCCAAATGACCTGCTTTTTATTATTATTTTATGACATTGACGTAACTGGTTTTTCCTTTATTTATCAAAAGATACTGGTGTTATTTTTCATTAGCACTGTTTTCTGGCTTCACCTTAATGAACTAGTTAAGCATGATATTTGTAAGCTTCTTGAAACAATATTTAATATTGACAACCCTTTTAATGCCATACTGACATTTAATTTTCTATAGTACTTATTATCATGCTGTTCATCCACTCGTTTCTTACAGGTATGTACCTGCTCCACCGCAACCTGTTCTGTTTGCTTTCTGCACTATCTTCTTATTCCCAGTCCTGCTTTGACTCTCTGGAAGCTGACCTTTACAAAGTGAATTGTGTGGTCCCTTGCCTGCCTTGATGGATAGCTCTCAGCAGTTGAGAGTCCCAGCAGAAGACTGGAGGGAAAAAGGAAAGGAAAGAATATTTATTTCCCCCTCTTCCTTTCTGCAGTCCAGTGTGGCTGTATTTTTGCATGAGTGATTGCTCTCATGGGCATTTCTTTTGCTTCACTCTCCAGGTTGCAAGGACTGCTGTTTTTCTGTTAACCCCTCAGGCTTTGGGGGGGCAGCTTTCCTCTCTTGACAGTCCTTGAATTCTTCACTACCTCGGCCTTCTTACTCCTACCCATGCCTGTGTGAAGAGTTCCTTCATTAAACTCTCTTAAACCTTCTGGGCACAGCTCTTTTGCTTGCTTAGATCCTGACTAATATAAATCCTTTTCAATATTTTGTTCAGAGAGCTGTCTGTTAGAGCTCAGCAGCCTCTGAACATCTGGACTGTTAGGAGCACTTTATACTACCATTTCATTCCTCATTTGAGGTTCAGTTTCTTTTTCCAGCTACAGACTTCCAAATTGTTGCTTTTCTCCAACCACACTTCAGACAGTCTCCTATTTCCTTCCTGTCTTTCAAAAATAGGATGGTATATTCCTTTCACTAATCCCACTGCTTATTTACCAAAGGCCTGGCAAGTCTCCTCTGTTGTCCTAAATTTTGATCTCATCAAGGAATGGATGAAAAAATTCCAAATTACCTGAAGATTTAAATGAAGTATTTTGGTACAGATCTTCATCTCAGGTGAATCCTAGAATTCCCTATGACCTGAAGAACGGTCTCTAAGCCTCTTTAGTACAAGTGACGTGGAACTTTGCGCCAACTATGACCTCACACCAATTCTCACCCCGCCAGGAAGTTGGCACAATTCTTTTAAAAAGTCAGATAACTATACTGTCTTGAGCGAATTCCTCTAGAACAATGTCATTTGAAAGAACAGTCTCTGATGATGATGTTGAATACACTTGTGATGCTTCAGGAATGAATCACTAGATGCACATGGCTGTTGAACACTGGAAAAGTGGACAGTTAAATTTTAAATTATATTTAAATTTAAATAATTTAATCAAATCATTCATTATTTTTTGGTGCTGGGGATTGAACCCAGGACTTTACATGCTAAGCATGTACTCCACTACAAAAATTCTTTCCCCACTTCTATAAAATTCAGACAAGCACTCCTCTGTGGCTTGGATAGTACCTGCATTTGAAGGAGTGCTTGTTTCCTAAAAGCATTCTTGTTACCCTCTGGATAAGTCATTCCTGCTTTCCTGGAATTGTGTGCGGCACGGAGGCAGCAGGAGGTACAGGCGTGTTACATTAAGGAGAAGATCCAAGATAGGAAGATGCAAGGGAACACACACAGACTTAGAAATGGAGCACAAGGGAATTATTCCCTTGCTTTAGGGTGGCCCTGAAATTATTTTCAAAATTCTGAGTTCAGGTAATAGCTATATTTGTAAATTTTTTGCCTTTGGACTCTTGAAAATATGTTTTGTGTGTATGTGTTTTGGCTCAAATTTGGGGGTCAAAATCTTTTTAGAGAAGCCCATGAAAGCTTTAGAGTCTCTCCTACCAAAAAAGTATACAAACTAAATTCTTTGCTTTAGTGACTGAAAAACAGATTGGGCTTCTTTCTTGTCTAAAGGCTTTGGACTTCTTTTATATATGATTTTTATTTTGTGTGTGCACGCACACATGTGCGCATACACCCACACGTACGTGCACACACAGTTGGCTTTGAGGTGTTGAAAAGCCTGTCTCTCATTTCTGTTTTCTTTAGCTCACTTGAATCAAAGCCCAAATCACTAACTCCTGACTTTTGAACTTGGGGAGCTTATGTGAAATGGTCCATAAACTTATTCTAAGAAAAGATTATTTAATACACTTTTGTGTAACTGTGGAATTAAATCTTCTTTCTCAAATTCACTTTTATATTATCTTTCTCAGATCAAAGGTACAATCTGAATTTTATAGAAGTGGGGAAAGAATTTTTGTAATTGAGTGGTGCTATATTGTGGGGTAGTATAATATTGTGGCTAGGAATTTAAGCATTGGAGTAAGACATAGCTATATTTAAATCCTAATTTTTTGACCTTGTGCATATTATGTACATTTCTGAGATCTGAGTTCCTCATAAAATAAGCATAGTAATAGTACTGATATCACAGGGCTATGATGAGGATTAAAAGAGGTGATGTATTTAAAGCATTTAGCAATATAGCAGGATTCTTGCATAGACAGATAGGGCACTGAGGTTCTTTCCATGAAGTACTATTTATTTGTGAGCACACTGACTCAGGGGATTCACATCCAAAGGCTGAGACCTGAGCAAGGCAGTTTCACCTTTGCACAATTATTGTGTCTTTGATTCCCTGCTATGGTCACATACTAACAAAGTGCATCCTGATTCAGTAGAGTCTATGTTACAGAGCTGTGCTAAAACTATGCACACATAATAGGAACTAGTTATGCCATGTTGTCTTTTGTTCCAAGAAGACCCCCACCACATTTTTGGGGGAGGAGTCCAGCCACATTCTCCCCTTTGATGCTCAGACTCCCTATTTTGGGTCAAAGAGCATCATCTTGGTTTAAAGGTTTATATTTCCATAGCATGTTCACATATGTGGCCATTTTTCTTTCTACCAAAGCCTCAGTGAGGCTGGAGACAGACTAGATAACTAGGGGAGTTAGACAGGGGAGGATTAGACAAGTTCCCAAAATTAAGAGCACAATGCCTATGAGGGTTTTGAATCCCCCAAATGTTGAAAACCGTTCTCCAAACAACTCCCTAGGGTTCCAGCCTTTCCAGGTCTGACTGGGACATGAGCGTCCTTCTCATCCAGGCTGTGATCTCTGATATGACTTTTTCATCATCATTTATCTGTAGGCAGCAGTTGTTCATGTTAAACTTCCCCTGAAGCAAGCAAGTAATCTAAGACCAAGCAGTTTTGATAGACAGCGTTGGACACTTTGGTTTGCTGTTTGGCGAACAGGTTAAGGGCTTTGGCAGTTTCCTTAATTATAATTTCCACAACTGCTTGCAGTCTGATTACGCAGTTCAGCATGTAAATGGAAGTGTGGTAGTCCCAGGACATATTCTCTGCCCAGTTAACAGGAACATAATATTGGATTATGTGGTATAGAAACCATTCATCATCTTTCCAACTGCCAATTTGTAAGACACAGTGTTCTCTTTGGGTCTCTCTGTCCCCATACACTGGGACTCCAAGATGTTCTCCCCTAGAAAGTGGGAGTAAGAATAACGATGGATGGATTGTCCCTGATACACAAGATCCTGACCAGTTTGTGAGGAGTACAGTACGGGTTCTTCTGCACATCCATTTCAGTCCCCCACAGCCTGCCATTCAATGCCTGTGTCAACATTATCCCAGGCCCCTGGAGATGAGAAAAGTTGGACAAAGGGTGAGGATTTGGCTCAAGGTGATCTGGGGACCCCCATCATTAGGTTTCACAGGCAGTTGAGTTATAAAATCTTTGGCTAGGCATGTTAGGCTTCCAATAGGGATGGTGAACTTTCTTTCTCACTGGGCAAGGCAATTTTTCTGAGTAATTGAGGTTTTGAGGAGCCAAACTCCTGTGGTAGGACTGGGGTACCCTGTTTCATTGTAGAATTTTTGGGGATCCAGTTCTCTGGCCTCTCATGGCCATTGATTACCCATGTTGGTTCCCTCATATACACAGCAAGCAGAGATGTTCAGGTACTGGGCTGTAGTCTCTGCCAGGGCTAGAAACAAGTTTCTTGTGACTGAAATGGGCAGGAGGCTGCTTTCCATTTCCTCATAAAAAGAATGGAAGACCTCATGAGGTGAGGCTCAGAGTGAGACAGTAATGCTCTGGAAGTATAACATGGTTCCTGGGCCAGTGCCTTGCAATCCTAAGATCATTTTCTATTTTTGGGTCTCTTGGATTAAAGATACTGAAATTAATGGGGTTACAGGCTCTGAATTTACACTTGAGGTGGTACCCCTTTTTTGGAGGAGTGCCACCTTTACCCTTCCAAGTGGCCCGTAAGACAATCTACAATAGGAGTAGTAAGCCCAGTGGTCATTATAACGTGTGAACTGGGGCAAAGCCTGTTCACACACACGCTTGTCACTGAGTCTGTATTCCCATTCCCATGGTAGACCACCACAATTTTGGATCAACAAAGGTTTTCCATTAATTTCCATTAAAACATGTCAAGAAGCACTGATTATGGCAGGTGGGAATTAGTAAACTGGGTTTAGTTGATTAATTGCTCTTCCTCCTGGGGGCATGGAACTCATAACTATTCCTCAACTGGGCAGTACTGCTGGTCAGAACAAGTGTATTGACTCTCCTATTCACAGGTAGAATAAGTGTCTGCAGGTCCCCAGGACTTTTCCCTGGCATGAGAAATTGGTATAGTATAGCAAGTTCCAAGTGACTCCCTGACCTGACCTAGTTATAATACATGAGTCACATGATGGGGAGCTCAGGTCTACCAGTGGGTCTTTAGTGAAAATGGCCAATACCAGCAAAACACCCTACCCACAAGAGAAAGGTGAGAGTTAGCAGACACCTCTTGTCACATTTCCAGCTGATCAGGGCTGTCTTAGCAAGAGTTATGGTGAAAACAAGAACTAAAGACCTGAGCACAGTTAAGAACAAGGGATTGCATTGCATAACAGATAGGCTAGACATGAAAAGGATGAAGTCCATGTCACCAATTGATGGCATCTATAGGTTTCTGCCTTGCATAGACTAGTCAGTCTCTGGAGTGGCAAGAGCAAGGCTGCCATCTCATGATGATCTCTTTCTTCTTCTGAATTATCACCTTACCTAGGGCTGATGGGTCAGGGAAGCATTCCTAATTCTGAGATGCAGACTCCACTCTGCTGTGGTGAATCCAGGGGACTAACTTGGACTCCTTTACTGCAGTGGGGCTGGTTAGGATAACAGTGAATGGGCCCCTGCACTCCTTTACCCACACAGCATCCCCCAGTTTAAAAGAATGAGCATCTCTGGTTAGACTCATAAGCAATCATTCCTTAACCCGCTGGTGTAGAGTGGCTGAGGTTGAGCCTAATGCCTGCATCTGTTATCTCAGGGTGAGATTCGCAAGCTCTTTCAAGTCTCCCCTTATTCCCTTACTAAGGGGAGGGGGCACCCTTAGAGAATTTCATAAGGTGGAAACCCTGTCTATTTAGTGGGACTAGACCTCATCTTCAGCAGGGCTATTGGCAAGAATTTGTCCCAGTGCAGATGAGTCTCCTCACACAGCTTGCTCAGCTGTAGCTTTAGAGTTTGATTCATTTGTTCCACTTTTCCTGAGATTTGGGGACAGTAAGCCTTATATAATTTCCAGGTAATCTTTAATCTTTTGACCACCAGTGGCATCACCTCTGTGGCAAATCCAGGCCCATTGTTTGACCCTATGCTAATGGAGATTCCAAAATGGGGATTGATTTTTCTCAAAAGAAATCAGGCCACCTCAGATGTCTATTCTATGTAGGTGGAGAAGGCCTCTATCCAGCCTAGGAAGGTGCACATGAAGACTAATAAGTATTTGTAGCCATAGACCCAGTGAAGCTTAGTGAAGTCCACATGCACAATTTCAAATGGAGCTCCCCCAACACTCTGTATCTCAGGAGCAGCCTTGGGTCCTTGACATGGATTATTGTAGGCACATGTTCCACATTGTTCACACACTACTCAGGCTATGCTGGAGAGCTGTAGAACATAGACATGTCAACTGACAACAGTCTTGAGAGCTGTCCAGCCCATATGGGTGCCCTGATGAAACTTTTTGACAAAAGTTGGAGCTATAGTCTTGGGGATTGCTACCTGGCTGTCTTCAAATTTCCACCATCCACCTGAGAGGTACTTTCCATTCTCTGTCTAAAACAAGTACTCTCATTTTGTGAGTAGTTAGGGTCCCATTCTGCCAATGGTTTAGGGAACAGTGTGGCAATCACAGCTATTGGTTCTGTTATTCCCCTGGAGGCCACAAGCTTTTCTTTCTGGTCTACTTTCTGGTTTCTCTGACTGGCCATGATGTTGCCTTTTTGATATCCTGACAGCGCATCACTGCCACTACTTTGGGGGCCCATACAGCATCCAAGAGTTCAAGGATTTCTCTCACATATTGTATATCTTTTCCTCCTGGGTTTGTTAGATCCTTCTCTTTATATAAAGCCCCATGTATGTGGAAGGTGATGAAGGTATACTTAGAGTCTGTGTATATATTAACACATATTCCCATTGCCAGTTGGAGGGCACAGGTTAACTCAATGAGTGCAGCAACAAAGGGCAGAGAGTTCAGTTCCTTGCAGCCCTCATGATAGCAACCTGTCTCCATAAGAGGAGCCCATGGGTTAAGATACCACAGAATGCTCCACTCCAGTGTCCACCGTGAAGTCGATGGGGCAGCCCCCCACATTTATTCAGACCATAGGGTGTTAGGAGGCTAACAAAATAGAACCCAGTATGTCCTCATTCTCCTATGGTGGCCAGTCCCACAAAATCACCCTCTGATGCCCACATACTCTCTGAGTGGGCTGTATTGGCTCTGGACTATTCAGTCTCTATCCTCTTCCATCCAGTAGTGGCATTCACTCTTCTAGTGTCTGTATTTATGATAGTGAGCACATTGGTTTCAACCTAGCTTCATCTCTTGGTGGGGTGGTCTTTTCTGTCTGCTACCCCACTGACCTCCTCATTGGCTTTGCCCTTTGCTCCTATATGTGTCCTCCTGGGGTCCTGATTGTTCCACTAGGATGGCTGCCAGCAAGTCTGCCTTTTTCATCTTGCAACCCTCTTCCCACCAGGCTTCCTTGGCTCAGTTGACAAACACCTTTGTGGCAACCTCCAATAGTTGGCTGGCATTCATTCCAGCAAAACCCTACAGTTTCTCTAGCTTGCACCAGATATCTCCCTGAGCTTTGCTGATGAGCACATTATCATCTGCTGGTTCTCACCTGCTTCTGGGTAAAAGGGGGTATGCAGATGTAACGCTTCACATAGCCTCTTACAAAACTGGCTTGGGCTTTCTTTTGGCCCCTAGAATACCTCTGAGGTCGTGCTCATGTTCATGGCCCTTTTTCCTCCAAACTTCAAATCATTTAGGAATGCCCTCTTGGCACACTGTTCAATCAGAGCAAGTCCCCCTTTTGTATTCAGGGCCCATTGGGGATCTTCTCCTGGGAAATGGTCATGGGATAAACCTGGAAGTCCAGTTTTCCAGCCAGGGCATTTTCTTTCTACCATTGTGGGGCAGCCTGAGCAACCCATCAGTGCTCCTTGGTGTTGAACAGGGTCAGAAGGAGCTATTGGCAATCAGTCCATGTGGAACAATAGGTCTAGATAATGGACAGCATCAAGTCAATCATTGCCTGGGGTTTCCTTTGTATATGAAGGGGTGTACTTCTTCCAGTGAAGGAGCTCACGGATGGTGAAGCATTAGTACACTAACACTAATTCCTCTCCCTGGATGTATCCCTATTGGTTATAGTAAAGATATAGCTGTGTCTCTTGAAGTGGCATCCGCATGGCCCTTGAAGGTGCCAGAGGGTCAGGCTACTAGAGTGGTCTTCTTGATGGGTGCCCACAAGCATGTGAGGGATCAGAACATGTGGCTCAGGGGAGGCCACCATTGGGAGGGTCGCCAGGGAGGCCTCAGGTGACACTGAGGAAGAGGAAACCCTTGGGGAGTTTGGGCTCTGGTTTTGGATCTCTGTAGTGAGGGCCATAGTTGACGGTAGCAGTGGTGGATACAGTAGGACATATGGACATGGAACTTCTGGCTCTGCACACAGAATCAGGTTATTTGACTTTGGCAAACATTTGGAGGTGGCCTTTACCCTAACCATCATCAACCTGCATTTCTCTTCAATGCAGACTTTCAGCCAAGTGGCTTGCCAATAGTCAGTCTAAGGGAATTGATGGGGAGTGGGGTGGGTCAGATCCTCCACAATGTCCCAGAAAACTCAGCTAACTAGTTCCTTATCAAGTGAGCCCTTGGAGGGCCTGCCTACCCCAAATGATGACTAATGAACTTTATAGAATGACCAGAGTTTCCTGGGAATCAGCTTTAACATCATAGTCACCTAAATATCCCTTTAAAATATTCTTTAACATACAGTCAAGGGGAGTAGGTTTACTCTGGTTTTCACCCATCTTTTCCCCCTAGTGGACAACTTTCATGCACAAGAAAGGAAATAGAAGGGAGAGGCTGATGTGGAGGGGATGCGCATTTGCTTTGTCTCTCTGTGGAGATTTTTCAGGTGCTGCACAGCATTGCTGGGCTCAGTAATCCCTGGCCTGGATCAGACTCCCGAGGAAATCTGAAATCACCATAAGCCATATGAAATCCCCATGTAACCTCAGATTGAGACTCCACATTTGCTTCAGACCTTTTGGCCGGGTTGGAACCTTCCTGCTGTCTGTATCATTCACGGGCAAACACACAATGATTCCAACCCACCTCCCAGTGCCCAGACCCCTAGAGTTGCAATTTCAGCTTTGATGAGGCTTACTCAGACAGCCCTGGAAAGTGATTAGGCTCCCCTTCTGCCTTTTGAGGGAAGGTATACTAATGAACCCAGTCCCTTAGCAATTTGATAGGCGGTGCTTTCTAAGCTAGTTCCTGGGCCTCACTGTGCATCAGGACACCCTTGTCCTGGGGTGTGGGAAGGTGCTAGACTCCTACGGATCAAGTGATCCACTGGTGCCAGGCGAGGTCACCTCTCCCGGCACCTTGAAGTTCACCACCCATTGACAAAGGAGGTAAAACATCGTCTCCGCATCACAGACGATTCCCCAAGAAATGAAGCAGGATCCTTGCATTGAGAGATGGGACACCAAGGCTCTTTGCAGGAAGTAGTATTCTGCCCTCAGTGACTCGGCGGATTCACATCCAAAGCCTGAGCCCAAAACATGGCAGAGTTTTGGTTTTTATGTAATTCTTGTGTCCCTTATGTGGTAACACACTAACAAACTACTTCCTGAGTGGATATAATCTATGTTACAGAGCTGTGCTAGAATTACACATGTGTGCACAGGAGCTAATTGTGCCGTGTTTCTTCATTTGTTCTGAGAAGGACCCCACTGCATTTCTTTGGGAGGGGCCCAGCCACAGAAGAGTGCCTGGCATGTAATGAGCAGGCCATGAGTGAGTTGTTATTGTTTCTATTATTTTTATTCAGTTTTGAATTAGCAGCACCTGCCAAAATAGTTGACAGAGAACAACAAAAAGCACTTGAGAAATATTTACTGAATAAATAACTAGGGCAATTCTTGTCCTCTGGTCATCCTGTGTCTAGGATTAGACCTTACTGTACTTTATCATTATATGGTAGAATTGAAAACCTGCTACTCTTTAGTTCTGTCTCCTGCTGAATTTGTCTGAAGATATGATACTAAAGAATATGTTATGTGTAACTACTGTCTCTTTACGGCTACCTGTCAAATTCCCATTTAATCAGAAATTACTCCTGAGGATAAATAAAAGTGTTTCCACTCTGAACATGATCACTAATAACTTCACTGAAGATAGATTTCTGCATCTATCTGTTTAAACAGACTCCAAGGACTGGTGGAATTGGTTGGGAGCCAAAATCAAGCTAAGAACTGTTCTGAGAGGTAGAAGTTACCTATGTAGAAATGCAGGGTCCCTTTTCTTCTCACAAATGTAGACAGGCACAGATGCTTTGAGACTACTGCTATTCCACAGATTTAGGTAATTCTTACCAAACCCCTCCTTTCAGTACATCACCACATTCTCCCGTTGAGGAGACTCAGGTTGAACAAGTGTTTGCTGATTCCTGTCAGTGTTCTCTCTCACATGATTTCCCTCATCTGCCTTGCTGGGCTGATAGAATCTTAAAATGATGTCAGCTTGCCAAATAATTGGAATTCTTTTCAGTAATATAGAACCCAAATCAAAAACGTTCCTTGAGACTAGTACATTTACAATTGTTATTGCTTATACAGATGTGGGGTGGAATGGAATAAAATGTTAGGTATGGCAACAACAAATTATAGAAATATGAGGCTGCCTTCAGGCACATGAATATATACATGAGGGTAGAAAGTATTTGGTGGAAATTATTACTAAGGATGTGGTATTTTTGAAATAATATTTGGACAGAAGAGTCCAAGTAAAATCAAAGAAGCCAGTTAGCAAATATTTCTTGAGCACAAATTATTTCCCAACCACTGATCAAGACACAGAGAATATGGCTACGAATGAAATGAAGCCCCAGCCTGTGCTTACAGCCAAATGCAAAAGATGAGCACTAGGCAAACACAGGAATAACTCAGGAGGGAATTGAGCTTTCAAAAAGTGCAAAGTCTGGTAGAATTCAGGTAGGTTGGGGAGGAGATAGTCTTGTCCCATCTGGAAGTTTAGCAAGTCTCTTTCTTCAGGAAATGAGGTTTAAATTGGCATAAGGATGGCTTGACTAGGAAAAAAGAAGCAAAGTTTCCCCATTAGGTAAAAAGAACATCATGGGGAAATGTCCATGCAAAGTATTGAGAGACCCAGTGTACTGATTTTCAGAGATGCTGTATAAATACTCTAACAAGATTCTTAAACAGCAGAAATGCTTTGTCTGTTTGGCAAGCTAGAAAGTCAAGACCAAGGAGTTTAGGGTCAGTTCCTTCTGAGCCTACAGGGAAGAATTTCTTCTATGGCTCTCCTTAGCTTTTGGCGATTTCCTGCAATCTTTGTTTTTTTTTTGGAGTGTGGAAGTGCCATTGCGATCTTTACAGATGTCTTTGCATAGATTTTCCCTACATGTGTTCGTGTCCAGATAGCCCACCTTCCCCTTTTTTTGGCAGTACTGGGGATTGAACCAGAACCTTCATACTAAGCTACATCCCTAACCCTCTTTCTTTCTTTTTCTTTCTTTCTTTCTTTCTTTCTTTCTTTCTTTCTTTCTTTCTTTC
>NW_004955447.1:1409728-1451912 GCF_000276665.1 Chinchilla lanigera | reverse complement strand
TCTCTCTCTCTCTCTCTCTCTCTCTCTCTCTCTCTCTCTCTCTCTTTCTCTCTCTCTCTTTTTCTACTATTATTATTTTTTTAAAACAAGGTAGCCTGTGCTACTGTATTTTAAATATAAGTACCCTGGGCTGGACTTGAATTTGCAGTCCTCCTACCTCAGCCTCCCAGAATGTTGGGATTATAAGCATGTACCACCACAACCAGGAAGGTATTCTTCTTTTATAAGGATACTAGTCATATTGGACTGGGTCCTCACCCTACTCTATAAAGACCTGCTTTTAACTAATTTTTACAGTAACTCTTTCCAAGTAATGTCCCTCTTCTGAGAAGAGAGGATCTCAATACATGACACGTGGTGGGGGACATAGTTCAATCCATAAGACCTAGTACAATCAATCCAGACAGAGCCACAGGGATGAGGCTCTCAGGGATGAGGGTTTGAAGTGATATTGCAAAGGGAATTAGGGTGGAGGCATGCAACAGATTTCTAGTTGAATTTATGATTTTGCACATTTAGAAACCATGGTAAACCCTTCATAGAATTAAGAGGGGAATAAAAATGGTCAGATTTGTTTAAAACTTGATCAAGTTTATTTTCTTAAGTGATTTGATCTGGCTCAGTGTGGAAGAGAGATGGGCAGGTGGCGAGGCCTTGCATGCTGCATGCATTTTGCTAAGCTTTACTCTAATCTGCCCTGAGCACCTCACTTTTCTCTACCCCTGAGCCATGAAGGTCCTTTTAGCTGGGCTTTGGAATGTGCAAATCTCTCTTGTATGGTTTTTGGTTTTTTTGTTTGTTTGTTTGTTTTTCCCGGTACCAGGAATCAAACTCACGACCTCGCCCTTGTCAGGCAGGCGCTGTGCCACTGAGCTAAATCCCCAGCCCCTCTCTTGTGTGAAATGTTTTGTTGGGAAACTTTATGTTTCTAAATTCACCAATCATCTATGTTTTTTCCCTTCATTCATCAACAGATGCCAAATTTTAATTTTCCTAAAGAATTCCATTTAATGAAATAACACTTTCTTGATCTTTTCAGATTATTGAGATGGTGTGTTAGGATTACAAGAAAAATATTTCTAATAAAATATTTAATAGTAAAAACCATTTGTGCATGACTGTAACATTTTTATAAAGTCAGGTATTTAAATCTGGGCTTTACAAAATAGCAAGAAGTTTCTCTGGGGCTCATTTTTAGAGAAAGGTTCACATAACCCTGAGCAAGTCAGAGTCAAATCCAGTCGACTCTGCCGAGCTCCCGTGGTCCCCATGTGAGCTGTGGGATTTCAGGGTTCTAACCTCAGATCGACTGCAAGCCCTCCCTGCCTGCTTTATGCTGATTGGCAAAAAACTGCTTTTCATGATCTAATCTTCTCATAGGATTATGTCTGAGGATAATGAAACTTTACAAAATGCCCGTGGGAATTTGAAGATAGCCTTTGTAATGAAGGCAACCTATTGTCATGCTGCCTGGTAGCAAAATAGAAGGATATTGAAAGTGATTAACAGAGCAATTAAATGGTGCAATAAAGGGGCCTCAAAGTCTAAGATGTTGAGAAAGAGAAGTAAAAGAATATCTTTTAAAAATTGGTCTTAAACTTTAACATATGCTTCTCTGATCACCACCGGCAGGACAGAAGCGTTATTCTTTTTTTGCTTTAGTCCTAAAGCAAACCTTTTTCTTTTGCTGCTTTGATTAATATTCAGAACAGAAACATACTTCATGTATTATTTGTTCTGGACTTCCTGTGTTAGGTAGCATTCTGTCTAAGTTTAAGCAACAAGGAGATACCACACTAAGCTCATTTAAATCACGTATGTAGGTATATTTTCTTCTGGGCCTTGTAAGAGCTCAGAGGGGCATCCAGGACTAGTGGGGCAGCTCTGTCTTGGGTGGCTTCTCAGGAACTATGTGAGGTGGAGCTTTGTTACCCTCAAGAAGGGGCTCCCATAGCTATTAGAGGTGGTGGTCTGGCTGAAGCCATCAGTTGTGGTGTGTGTGTCATGCTTAATGACTGTCTTTATGAAAATGACAAAAATTACAAAGTCACCTTTTCTGTTTCATGGCTAATCTTAGCTCTTTTTTTAAAGGTTGGAAATTGTCTCCAAATGGAAATGCTTGTGCATAGCTAAAATTTGGAAGATTTATTACCGAAAAGGATTCTGTAAGAATTCATTTCTGTAAGAAATGAATTAAGATCTAGAGAGGGTAGACAATTATCCCAAAGTCCTGCAGCTATTGAAACATGATTTCCAGGTTTCTGCTGTAGGACAAATGTTACCGAATGTCGGTGGGAATTGTCCCATGTCCTGTTATTGCCACATTGCTGTTATTAATAAGATCTGTGGCAAAGGTCAAGAGTTTATCGCTGAAACGGTAAAAGTTTTTCACTTGGTCTACAAGGATTTCTGGAAATTATTTTGTATTTATGAAAGACTAAAACAAAATTTCATAACAAACCAGAAAATAATGATAGCTAACTTATCATTATCAAGTGTATATCATTATCTTTAAAGTAGTTATCAGAGTACAAGACATAGAGAAAGAAGATTCTTGCAAAAATCATTTTTAAGCTTCAGTCCAAAAACCTAAAAGATTTCCCTTTGCTTGCTCTGGAGGAGATTTCTCTATACTAATCATAACATATGTAACATACGGGAGGGAGAGGAGAACCGTCAGAGACCACCAAGCTTGTGTAAAGGCAACATGGTGTGCAATTTATTGTGCCTGCGTGCAGGCAGGCAGGTAGTGTGATAAGACCTTCTGCCCTGAAAAGAAAAAATGTGTCCTTTTTATAGGGATGGAGAAAAGGCAGGGGACATTATGTGAGAAGATTTTAATAAGCATCTGTGGTCAAAGTTCTCTGGCAGTCTTGAACCTCAGTAGGCAGAGTCCTTGAGGTGTCCAGTGTAAATTCTCAGGTGTCTCCAGATGTCCCCAGATGTCCCAGGACCTGCCAAATTTCTTGTCTTATCTTATCTCCTTCACAACATCCTGTGCTTGCCGATGACAGCTTCACTACTGAGCGGAGTTCCCTGCAGACACTAGTGCCTCTGCCGGCAGGCAGGCTGCGGAGAGTCAGGTCTGATTTGAACCTTACACTAACGTGCTCCCCTTAAATCTAAACTCATCTTTTCTTCTTTTATGAATTTTCAATTGAAAAATCTAGGTTTTTGAGGAATCCTGTCACTCTTTTTTTTTGTTGTTTTTTTTTTGTTTTTCTCCGGTACCGGGAACTGAACTCATGACCTTGCGCTTGCCAGGCAGGCGTTTTTGCCGCTGAGCTAAATCCCCAGCCCCTCCTGTCACTCTTTACCCTCTTTAACCTGTTCATTTATTGTTCTTCATTCTAAGATTGTCACAGACTTCTTTTTTTTATTTTAAAGAGAATAAAAATAATAAAAAAATTAGAAATGATACAGAATTTCAAAAAACAAGATGATATGAATTCAACAATGGTTTGTATATTGCATATTGTTGTCTTCAAAGTACATTACCAGGTATAAGCATGCAAAATTGGCCAAAAAATTAAGCATTAACTGCCCCTTCCAATAAACCAATAGAAATTAATAGTATAATTATCTTAACTATCTTGTGTATATATACATTTTTCCTTCCTTCTTTCTTTTCTGCTTTCCCTTATCCCAGTTGCTCTTTCCTTTAGAGCAGTTTCTTTCCCTTTGAAAAATACTACAGCTATATATGTGTGCCCATGTTTATAACAATGCAGTTTGTAATAGCTAAATCTTGGAAATAACCCAAATGCCCATCAACTGAGGAATGGATAAAAAAGATGTGGTATTTTTGTACAATGGAGTATTATCAGATATAAAGAAAAATAAACTGGAGGTTTTATAGGTAAATGGATGCAACTAAAGACTATACCCATAAGTGAAATAAATCAGACCTGCGTGTGTAAACATTGTATTGTCTCCTTAGCTTAAGAACCTGAAAAAGTAATTAAAATCTGAATGTCACAGACTTCTGATGTACAAAATAACACATAAGATGACAAATAATGTGATCATTTTATTTCTGCAAAGAGAAATTCCTAATTCTTACTTTCATAGATACTTTTCTCCAACAACTCATTGAGAGAAAAATGGATCAAGGAAAGAGAATAGAGATTAGGAGATTTTGTATATGTGTAGACATTCTAAGAATTATATGTAATGTTTTTACATAATAGTGTTGTAAGCAACTGAGTTAGATAGAAATATTAAAGGCAGTCTGATAAGGGTAGGCCCTCAAAGGAGCCAGTGCAGAAGATGAGATTCCTTGCAGCTGTGGGGGAGACTCTGAGGGTCAGACTTCAAGACAAAAGATGAAACAAATGCACCCACATACTTCCCTAAGAATAATCCTCAGGGATTGATATTCTAAATAGGTCTCTATCACCTTGAGAAAACCAAGAAGGGCCACTAACCTAAGTCCCTACAGAAAAAGCCTCATTCTGTATTCATGTCTGCTTGCTACATGACTCACTTCCCTATTTAATCCTGATTTAATCAATTTTACCTGAACAGTTATACTTGTAATCTTATTGCTTGACCATGGTTTTGTTCTACCTCATGCCTACCTTGCGATTTCCCATGTTTCCCACCTTGGACCTGCCTCATGTCATAGATTTGCTCTATGAAAATCGTAGAAGAGTCAGGATCCGTGGCAACCCATTCGGGATCCCTTCTATCTCTTGGATGGAAGCTTTCTTTTCCCCGTTAAATATATTCTACTGTTAACCTCTGTTGCTCCCAAAACTCATTCTTCAATTTTAGAGAACACAAACTCATACCACATAGCTAGCAGGTTGGGAATTTCATTCCCCTATATCAATAGGAGAGGTACTGCTTTTGGGATGACCTAATTTATCCATGTTTTATTCTCAGAATCATATCATCTTTGGGGGAGTTCTCTACAAAACTTAAAAAAGTCTTTGCTTCAGGCTCCTTAGTTTTGCAGGTAATAAAGTTTTATTTTTTTATTTTTAGTTTTTGGTTTTTTGCAGGTAATAAGATTTTAGAATTCTATTTCCTCTTGATCAATTCCTGACAAGATTTATTCCTTTTTTTTTTTCTAGCACAGCAATATTTTAGGTCCAAAGACTGTATTTACCTCACTTATGTACTGGAGAAGCCCAGGAGTGATCATTTACTGAAGTGGAGAATATTTAATGTTTGTGACCAAACATTAAGCTTTTAACAGTCCTTCAGGAAAATGTGTTAGTATAGTACATATTTTCTGTAAATATAAGAAAGGTACAATTTTTGGCCCTTCTGTTAAGTTTCTTAAATTTTCTTGCTGAGTCTTGCCAAGCCTAACAAGAATGTACAGAAGGCCCCCAACTTAACAATCATTCCACTTAGGGTTTTTTGAGTTTGCCATGGTGTGAAAGAGATATGCGCTCGGTAGAAACCTGACTGAAAGTCTTCTCCCAGTCTAGAGAATGTGTGTGAGGGGCTACTTTCTGTGACATATGCTACCACAGCCCCTCTGCAGCCCTGGACCATTGGATAAATCTCTGAGACCCGGTAGCATGCTGCGATGCAAAGCTGTGATGCTCAGTAGCTTAGGTGTACTCAGTGGGTTCCTGACCTATGATATTTTCAATGCATACCCACACCATGAAGTGAGGAGTGTCCCCATTTACCATGGGGAAATAAGGACAACCAAACTCAAAGTAATGCTTATTCCAGAATTCAAATATTGGAAATTTGATTTTTCCTATCTTCATGCTTTTTCATTTGGGAACTTTGTCCTGTACTTCTCCAGCACTTCTGCCCAATCTTGAATTTCCTACCTTATTTCATCTGCACACACTCCCTTCATCAGACGCAGATCTGTCATCATGCAAGCATGTTTCTGGCTCACTAAGGAAACCCAGGAAGTGAGTCAGGAAGCAGGGCTCGTAGCTGCCCTTACCCAGGACCTGGACTCCACCTCTGCCCATGCTACCAGCCTCTAGGATGTCAGGGAGGTGAAGCGCGGTCTGGGCACTTGGTTACATGGTACTGTATGTCCTTTCCCCTTTATGACAGTTTGCTATTGCTTTGTATATTCCTCATCTTCCAAATTTATAAATTAAACTTTTGGAAAACACTTTTCAGATGAAGCTGGAAAGCAGTACTACAGGAATGAAGACCTTCAGGTACAAATATTTGATTTGTGCTTCCAGGTGAAGTATCCTAACACGATGGTAAGAGAAAAGGTCACTAACAGTATCTTACTATAAAAAGTCATCTCAGGGCTATTTACATTCAACATTTAAAGAAAGCAAAAAAAAAAAAAAAAGAAAGAAAGAAAGAAAGAAAGAAAGCACTGGAGGAGATTTGAAGTCATCCCTGCATGCATAAGTTGGCGGTGTGGCGGGGAGGACATGACTTGTTACTTCCTGCCTTCTCTTGCTGGATTTATTTTTGATTCATAAATGCTTACCATTCTTTTCACCTTCAAAGACTGAGAGGGGAGAGAGGAAGAAGATTGATTGGATTCATTGAAGTGTTTAAGGAATAAAACACTGGAACTTCAAAGCTGCCTTTGGAACTGTTGCTAAAGATGGATTCGCTATCACCTTTGGGATAGAGGCAGTTTGGAGTTTTTCAGTAAACATTTGGCATATGCAAAGGGACAACAAAATTGTGTTCTGGAATAATGTATTCAGAATACAGGAGATCTAACTGTTCAACACAACAATGTAAAAGGCTGCTGGTTTGTAGTTGCAGCAGTATTTTTGAAAGATTGTTATAGACTTAATGGCTTTTGTTTCTTGTGGATAGCCAAACTAAAGTGAAAATGATTTTTTTTCCAATAGGAAGAGTGATAGGTCTTAAGAACTTTATGGAGGAATAAAGAATGACTGACAAATTTAGGAGGAGAATTTCCTACTTTTTTGCACTGCTATTACCTTCCATTTACTTGAAGGGTTTCTTTGGACATGTACTATGTACCAGGTAATACTATAGGTGTTTAAGAGATGTCTGTGACCGGACAAAGGTCCCTGACTGGAGGTAGCATACGGTAAGATTCCTGGACTGTACTCTTTTGAAGGACATAGCCTACCATCTGCTGTGTCTTTGGAGAGAGGGGAGTAGTGTCTAGTGGTAGAATGAGGCTTGCGGTGACAATGCTCCACACAGAGTAGTTATGGCGGCAGGGATGGAAAAAGATGCTGAAGAAATTTGGCAAATCCCCAAGCAGAAGGAGTTAAGCCTCTCTGTGGGTTCTCAGAAGAGATCTGAGCTTCATGTTGTCCCATAAGATGGAGATGGCCATTATTTGGGTAATAAAAGAGGAGAATCCAAAACTTTAAAGGGGTGCTATGTTATGCCTATAGTATTATAAGCTAATCCCCAAATGATTGACTATATTTCCTTAAAAAGAAAAGAAAGAGATGGTATCAGAAATATTGTACATGGACTGGACCTCAAAGCTCGTGTGTGCTGCACAAATGAATGCCATCATTTCTCATGACTGTTTTCTGAGGAGCAAAGATTGAGAATCACTAGTGTGTCTGTTCACCAGGAACCACAGGCGCGCTAGCATGGAGTGAAAGTGACTTAATAGAGCTTACTGAAAAGCAACATAAACCTCTTTTATCTAAGAAAACCCTACATCATCTTTTTCATTAGCTATAGTCAGATGTAAATATTTTGTTTTCAGTGGAAGAGTACTGCTCTTATATTTTTTTCAATATATGGTAATTGTTATATGGTTCTTGAAAAACAAAAAATATATAAGAATAATCTTAGCTATTAAGTTATTTTTCCATCCATTAGTCTCTTTTCTTTCCACAGTTTTCCCCCACTAATTAGATTATATCCATTTTATTCCAGGTAAATCAATAAGTATTCCCTTTCTATGTCTCTGATTACATTTACCATGATAAAATGCACTATCAAATTCAAGTCAGGCTTATATTTAATAATATCTGATGCATTCGTTTGATTTCCTAATCACCAGAATATCAAATGACCTTTTTATCCAACCACATGCTTAGGAGTTATCAACTTGTTTCAGGTCAATAGGTTATAGAATTCTGGGTAACAGCAATGAGATATGGAAGGTAGATATATAAGAACAAAGTAAAAACATTTCAACTTTCACTCACACATAAATAAGTTTTTTATGATACATGCAAAATCCTTGTTAGCTTTAGCTTTGTCTTAAGCAACTCAATTATTTTTTGTGTTCCATGTCTATTCCTAAAATTCCTCAGTTACTAGGACCTGCTGTGGTGGGCATAAGAATAGCCCACCAGAGATGTTCACATCTTAATTGCAGGAAGTTAGGTTACATGGCAGAGGGGAATTAAATAGCAAGATTGTCTTGGAAGTCAGGGAGGGTTCATTGTGACCACAAGGGTCCTTAAAAGTGGAGGAAGGAAGCAGAAAAGGAAATGAAATGCAGCTTGACTGCACAAGAGATGGATTGTTGCTGGCTCTAGGGATTGAGGAATAGGACCACGCACCAAAAGATGTGGACAGCTTCTAAGAGCTGTAAAAAACAAGGAATGGGTCCTCCCTAGACCTTCAGGAAAGGAAGATCTGACATCTTGATTTTGGTCAATGGGAAGTGATGTTAGACGTCTGAACTACATAATGGTTAAGAGAATACATTGTGTTATTTTAAGTTTATAAATCCATGATAATTTATTTTAACCTTGTATGCTTGCTTTCAGCTTGTAAGTTCATGATAATTTAAGCAAAAACAGACAACAAATATACCTGCAATTTGCGAGTTTGTGATGTCCATTTTTCATATCTAATTTTTTGGCAGTACTGGGTGTTAAACTTAGGATTTTCTTACTGACAAAGGGACATCTCTGTCCCATTTTATTTTTTATTAGTTCTTTCTTTCTTTCTTTCTTTCTTTCTTTCTTTCTTTCTTTCTTTCTTTCTTTCTTTCTTTCCTTCCTTCCTTCCTTCCTTCCTTCTTTCTTTCCTTGTTTCTTTTTTTCTTTTTTGAGATGGTCTCCCTAAGTCATTAAGTTACTCAGGATTGGCTCTAAATTGTGATCTTCCTGCTTCAACCTCCCAGTGTGCTTGCATTACAGACATGCACCACTTTACCCCAAATGATATTTATTTTTAAATATCCTTTGGTACTGTTTCCTTTTGTACTGTTCTCTCAATTTTCTCAGTGATACACATTTTACAGTTAGATATATGATCCATTTTGAGTTAATCAATGTATAAGATATGAGGTTTAGGTGAAGTTTCATTTTTTTCTTATAGTTATACAGTTGTTTTCACATGAATTAATAACTCATTTCTCCACCAACTTTGAAAATTAAATGATCATATTTGTGCATTTCTGGTTTTGGACTGTTTAATTTGTTCCATTAATTGATGTCTATTCCTTTGCTATTACCACACTGTCTTCATGATGGTAGCTTTGTGAGTCTTAGAAACAGGCAATATGATTAGTACAACTGTATTCTATTCCTTTAAAATTGTTTGAGAGTTTCTAGTTGCTTTACCTTTCCACATAAGTTATAAAATCAAGTTGTATGTCCCAACAAAAAGAAATCCTGGTGAGGTTTTCACTGAAATTGCATTAAAGCAGTTGATCAGTTTGGGAGAATTGATGTCTTGATCAGCTGAGTTTCGCAATCAGTAATCATAGTATCACTTCTTACTTTTAAAAGGTTTAAAAATTTTTAATTTGTTTTTTAATACTCAGCCTGTAGATTTTGTACACTTTTGCTAGACTTGCATCTAATATTTCAATTTTGTAGCTATTATAAATGATATTTTAAAAAGGCATACTTTTTCAATTGCTCACTGCTAGCTTGTAGAAAAAATTGATATCATGCATTTACTTTGTAGACTGTAACTGTGTTGAAGTTAATGGATTTTAGGAGGGCTTTTTGGTTTCTTTTCAATGATCACTTGATATTTTCTACATACACAGTCATGTTATCTGCAAAAAGGAGATTTATTTCTTTTCCCATTTGCATGCATTTTACTTCTTTCTGCCTGCTAGTGACTCAGGTATCCTTAATCCAGAGAGAGGTGATGCCCCACACACCAAGCCAGGAAGGAAAACAAGACTGAGTACCCTGATCTCAACTGATGCCTCTACTCATGCTGCCCACCCAGGCCCCCCGCACTGAATCAGAAGAACCCTGAGACCGCATGACCTGCCCCCAGCCAACAACGTTCCTACTCCTGGGTCTCTACATCACAGGGCAACAGAGGTGGCAACCAACAGGACAACCTGTTTGAAGAAGAGATCAACACCCAGAAGTAGCATTTCACTTCAGGATCAAAATATTATCTTACATGGACACTGGGTAAAATGCAGCCTAGGAAGACAGGCTTGGAAAAGGAGAGAACAAAATAGCAATCTTATAGGATCCCCAGGGAGGCCTGGAATCAGATTACTTAGTGCAAGCAGCCTGTAATCTGTTTAGGGGTCCAGGTTTGAAGGGTGAAGTCATCAGAGAGGCAGACCCTAAGAAGGCCTCAGGCATGTGGTATGTTTCAGCTCTCGCACTGCTTTGTACAGTTTGCAGAAAATAGAGGTACTGTAGGCTAATATGGGGGAGGCCTAATTGTCCTGACTAGAATCACAGTTCTCTTTTTGCTGGTTAAGGGCCATTCATGAATAGTTCCTAGGTCTTATCAGTATCCAGTTGACATTTAATGTCACTGATGCCACTTAATTTCCCAATATAGTTAAGGTAACATAGCAAAGACTGACAATTGGTTTTCTCTCTACGACAATATCTGGATTTTCCAGGGAGTCATAAGTAATGAAAATGGACATACACACACACCATACACACAAAAATATGGGAAATCAAGGCAACGTAAGACCTTCAAGGTCTCCAAACCCTCCCAAGGCAGATCAAAGGGGCACAAGTAGAAAGGAAAGCAAGTACCAGGCAGTGAAACTACAAAAAAGGTTATAGAAGCGATGAAGACACTAGATGAGCTCAAAGAGGAAATGAACCAAAAGTTCATGGAAATGTCACTCAAAATGGCCAAAGTGGATCTGGGGGAAATGAGGAAAAACTAGAAGAGCTGACTAAAAGATTTCAAAATATGAATGACAAATTCACCAAAAATATAGAATCCTTAAAAGATATCACACAGAAATACTTGAAATAAAAATGGAATTCGTAAATTACAGAAATGACCCATGTGAACTCAGAGTGTCTGAACTTGAGGACAAAATGATAAATTATGAAGAAATACTCCAAGAAGCCACAAAAAATAAGAGAACAAGAAAAGATCATCCAGCAGCTGCTAGATGACACTAGAAAACCTAAGGCTAATTGGAATTAGAGAGAAATTAGATGATAACACAAATAGAACTATATATGCTTACAGAAATCATAGCAGAAAATTTCCCAAATATGAGAAAAGAATTCAACATACAATTAAGCAAGGCTTCTAGAACACTAAACAACTTTGAAGAAAATAGAAGCTCACCAAAACATAAACTTATTAAGTTGCCAGATATCCAACAGAAACAACAGCAAAACCCAGATTTTAAAAGGAGTTAGAAAAAATTACACATAAAGTTAAACTCATTAAAATTACAACAGACTTCTCAAAACAATCTTTAAAGGCCAACAGAGCTTGGAGTGAAGTGTTTCAAGCCCTAAGTGAAAAACACTTTCAGCCTAGACTAATGTATTAAGCAAAGTTAGCCTTCAAAATTGAGAAGTAAGGTATTTGCATGACAAAGACCAGCTCAAAAAATATATGAGTGCTAAACCAGCACTCCAGAAAATACTGAAGAATAATCTAGACAAAAACAATGAAATGGACACAGCTATAAACCAAGAGGAAACAAAAGTTCCAGGTAAGGAGAGTCTTCTGGGAAGATGGTGGAGTGTGAAAAGCAAAGAAACAGCCTCTGGGATTTGGTGTCCAGATACTGAAATATAGCAATAACATGAGGAAGAGAAGAAGGAAGGAAGGGGGTTCCCAGGACCCAACAAGGATTTGAAGCAAGAATTGAAGCCTATGGCAGGAAGAAGATAGAGACTTCAATGCAGAAAAATGAGGTGGCAAGTGGCACATTCTCCCTGAGCCTGGATTTACTGCAAGGGAGGAGCAGCTGAAATCTGCAGAAACACAGTGAGTACTACTCCAGAGGACTCCATGCAAAAATGTACTAGTGGAATGGAGAAGTGGATGCAGCAGGGTGCAGTGGTTAATGAGTTATGTGGGTTCAGATGACCCCCAAGAAAGGGCAATTGGTAGCCACCTTTGAGAGGGGCCAGTTGAGGTCAGAATTCAGAGCACCTGTGAGCTGGCTCATTCTAGAGGATCCCAGCATCAGGGAGAAGAGGAACCAAGTTCAAGTTGGCAGGAGACCAAGGAGCTGAGTTCAAGGCCTCAGGAGGCACAGGGAGTGACAAATCTAGTTCCAGCCTCACAGCCAAAAACCAACCTTAACTTCAGTGGAACTAATGGTCCAGGCTTGCTGGGATTATCCACTACCCACCATTAATCTATGGCTGGTTTGGCAGGATTAGTCAACACAGATCTGGGCTTTGTCTATCCATTCTGTCTAACAGAGACAGAAGATACATGGCCTGAAGTAGAAATTTTTTCTTTTCTTTTTGTTTTGATTATTTGTTATTGTTTTTATATGAATGTGAACACTGATTATAGTTTTTTATTGTTGTTCTGTTCTTGTTCTTATTTCTTCCTTCTCTCTTTCTGTCCTGTCTTCTTCACCAGTGTCCCAAAGTTTGTGCAATCTTCCTTTGTCCTCCAGCCTTGCTTTGAATCCCTTCCTCTACTTCTAATTCTCTATTCCCCCCAATTCCATTTAAGTTTTCTCCCCTGAAGGTAAAATAATCATATTGAGGCCATATTTACTGTATACAATTTTCTGGTTCATTTTAGATTTTATTATATAACCACAAATATAGTTCATACAGTTAAATATGGCAGATTAGTAGTTCTACAGTTTGTCATTTTCCAGGCTGTGTTTGATGCTATTGTTATTGCTGATTGTACCACTTTAGCCAAGGTGACATAATTGTTTTAATCAGTTGTTCTTCCTGATATGCCAAGACTGAGGTTGCTTCAAGGTGATAAACAATACTATAGGTCAGTGTCAAAGAACCAGGGGCTGCAAAGTAGGCAGCAACTTTTCATCCCCAGTAAATTGAGGAGATAAGATGTTGCAACAGACTCAAAACTCAAAAGCCAGCTATCCCTGGAAGACATCTCTGAGAAGTAATCATTTTCTGAGGTCTCTCAATACTAGCAATAAAGGTAAATGTCACAAGCAATTTACAAGCATCAACCCAGGAATAAAATTAAAAAAAAAATAGAAAATGAGAAGATACTTAAGCAAGACGAAACTATATTTCTAGCTCACCAAAGGCAAGCCCAGGGGCAATCAAGTGGAACAAGTCAAAAGCCACCCACCTAGACTCTCTGAGATATAACAACAGAAGTAAAATTTAGATGACTGAGGCTGTAGAAAAAGTTAAGTAAGAAATAATTTCTCAAATAACTACAGAGATGATAACTATAATGAAAGACATGGCTAGTGACTAGAACAAGTGCAGATTTGAAAAAATAGGAGCTTAGGAAGATGATGGAAACCATGAATACTCAACATAGGAAAGAAATTGAATTCATGAAACAGATTAAAACAGATATCCAGGAGATTAAAAATTCTATTGAAATTAAACATAGCAAAATGAGTCAATATGAGGACAGAATATCAAATACAGAAGATAGGATTGATAGTAATGATCATGAAAAGAAAGATTTCTTAAAAATAGCAAGGGACCATGAAAAATAAATCAACAGTTGCTAGTTGATCCAAAGAATAATGTAAGATTGATCAGCATCCATGAAAAAGCAGGAGGAAGCAAAAGCAATGTAGAAAATCTGTTCACAGAAATAATGGCAGAAAGCTTCCTAAGCATAGAAAAAGAATTTGACACAAAAATTAGTGAGGTATATAGCACTCTAATTAGGCATGGTAAAAAACTACACCAGGGCATATTCCAGAAATTCAACACAAGAAGAGAATATTAAAAGCTGTTAGACAAAAGAAACAAATCACCTATAAAGGAAAACCCATCAGAACCACAGCAGACTTGTCAACACAAACCCTCAAGTCAAGGAGTGTTTGAGGTGAAATATTTGAAGCCCTAAAATAAAACAATCTCCAGCACAGATTGATGTATCCTGTGAAACTGACTTTCAAAATTCATGGAGAAAAAACATACTTCCATGGCAAAAGACACCTGAAGGAATTCAAGACCAATAAATCACCACTCCAAAATGTTCTGAAGGACATACTAGAAAGAGAAAATGGGGACTACAACTAAATGATCCTCAATAAAATGAATTCACCAGGCAAGGCAAGTAAACAAACAGGAAAAAAGGGAACCAATAACAGGAAAATAATATGACAAGGATAAAACAATGCATATTAGTTATAGCCATCAATTAATGGTTTCAGTTCACCAGTCAAAAGAAACAGATTGGCAGAATGGATTAAGTAGAAAAATCCAATAATATGCTGCATACAGAAACATATTTAATGCAAAAAGAAATTAATAAACTGAAAGTCAAAGGATGGAAAACAATATGTGACAAGAACCCAGAAAAAGCAAGGTGAAGTATTCCATTTGCAGACAAAGTAGACTTCAAGGCAAGACTGATTATGAGAGACAAAGTAGACTTCAAGGCAAGACTGATTATGAGAGACGCAGAAAATCACTATATCTTTGTAAAGGGAGCAATCCAAGAGGGAGTGATAGCAATAATAAATATATATGCAATAAATATCAATGCAGCCAATTATACACAACAAATATTAGCAGATATGAAAAATAAAGTAAGCACTAGTACAGTTGTATGGGGGACCTCAATATCCCACTATCACAAATAGACAAATCAACTAAAAAAGTAAACAAAGCAATATCAGAACTGAACCAAACTTTTGAACAAATGGACTTACTAGATGTGTGTTCTGTCTTACAACATCAGAATAAACATTCTTCTCAACTGCATGTGATATGTTTTCCAAAGGAGACTACATACTAGGCCATAGAACGTGCTTAAATAAATGCAAATCATCCCATACATATTATCAGACAATAGTGAGATGAAATTGGAAATCAATGACAAAACAAAAAAATTTATAAACATATAGAAACTAAATAGCACCCTCCTAAACAACCAATAGGTTACAGATGTTACTAAAGAAGAAATTAGACAGTTTATACAAATAAACCAATACAACATATCAGAACTTATTGTATGCAATTAAAGCATACTACCAGGTAAACTTATAGTGGTGAATTTCCATATCAGAAAAACAGAGCAAGCTCAAATAAACAACTTAATGTTGAACCTCAAACTTCTAGAAAAAGAAGAACAAGTCAAGCCCAAAGCTCATACAAGAATATAAATACAAAGATATATAAAGATCAGAGAAGAAATTAATGCAATTGAGCTTAAGAAAACAATACAAAGAATCAGTTACACAAAGAATTGGTTCTTTGAAATGTTAAGTAACATTGACAAACCCTTACCAAAAAGGAAAGAGTCAAATCCACACAATTAGGAATGAAAATGGTGAAATCACAATAGATGCTCCAGAAATCCAAAACATCATTAAAACCTACTTTGAGAATCCATTTTCTAATAAAATGGAAAACATATAAGAAATAGACAGATTCCTAGTCATACGTGAATTACCAAAGCTGCATCAAGATTTTAAAATTTAAAGAAATCAATATCAGTCAATGATTAAAGACGTAATCAAAAACAAAGAAAAGCTCAGGCCCTGATGGATTTACTGGTGATTTCTACATGAAATTTAGAGAAAATCTTATGTCAGTACTTCTCAAGCTCTTTCATAAAATTAAAAGGGAAGCAATACTACTAAATTCCTTCCTAGAAGCAATCATTACCCTGATATCAAAACAAGAGAAGTATCCAACCAAAAAAGTGAACTGCAGGCCAGTCTCATTAACAAACATGGAGGTAAAAATCCTCAATAAGATACTGGCAAACAAAATGCACCAACCATCAAGGTTGTACACCATTAGCAGGTAAGATTAATCCCAGTGAGGCAGGGATGGTTCAAAATATGCAAATCAGCAAATGTAATACACCATATTAGCAAAGCCAAGGACAAAACTGTATGATCATCTCAATAGATACAAAAAAACCATTTGAAAAAGTCCAAGTCATGATTGAAAACAAAACCCAGAGAAAATAAGTGCTTTTTATCTCAACTTGATAAAAGCTGTCTATGAGAAACAAACTGCCAACATAATAATTAGTGGGCAAAAACTGACAGTGTTCACTCTAAAGTCAGGAACAAGGCAAGGATGGCCACTGTTACCACTCTTATTCAATTAGTTCTGGAAACATTAGCCGGAGCAATTAGATAATAACGAGAAATAAAAGGAATAAGGACAGGAAAGAAGGAAGTTAAATTATCATTATTTGTGAATGACATGATACTCTACATAGAAGACCCCAAAAACTCCACAAAAACACTTCCAGCTGTAATAACCAAATTCAGTAGTGTAGCTGGATACACAGTCAACACTCAAAAATTAATGGAATTCCTGTACACAAACAGTGAACTCTCTGACAGTGAAATTAGGAAAACAACACCTTTCAAAATAGTATCCAAAAAAATGAAGTACTTAGGAATCAATTGAACAAGGGAAGTAAAAGACCTTTATATTGAAAAAATACATTATCTCAAAAAAAGGGATCAAAGAGCATATCAGAAAATGGAAAGATATTGTTCTTGGTTAGGAAGTACTAATATAGTAAAGCTGAGTACATTTTGAAAATTATTATGCAGGTTTAATGCAATTCCAACTAAAATATCCTTAGCATATTTCACAGAAGTGGAGAAAATTCATTTGGAACCAGAAGAGACCTGGAATTGCAAAAGTAGTTCTGGACAACAAAGGTGAGGCAGAGCATAGTCCAACAAATTGGAAAATTTTAAAGAAATGGACAGATTCTTGACTCATATGAATTACAAAGCTAACCCAAGAAGACATCAAAATTATAAATAACCCAATAACAAGCAACAAATTGAGAAATTATAACAAAACTACCAGCTAGAATAAATCCAGGACCTCAAGCTGAAAACTACAAAAACTTTAAGAATATTTTATCACCTGTAATCTTCAAGCTCTTTGAAGAAATTTACGTGTATGAAGTGCTTCGAAATTTATTTATGGAAGCCACCATCACTCTGATTCCAAAAAATATTTAATAACCCAACAAAAATGAAAACTGCAAGCCAATCTCTTTAATAAATATAGATGCAAAAATCCTGAACAAGATATTAGCAAGTAGAATGCAGCATATCGGGAAAAAGATCATACATCATGACCAAGTAGGTTTCATCCCAAAGATGCGAGGATGATTCAACATGTGCAAACAGAAAAAATCTAATACATCACACAAAGAGAAGCAATGTCAAAAATCACATGATCACATCAACAGATGGAGAAAAGGCTTTTTAACAAAATCTAATACCCCTTCATTATAAGAACATTAAAGAAAATAGGTATAGAAAGACCATCCCTGAATTTGAAAAAAGTTATTATTACAAGCCAATGGCCAACATCATTTTAAATGAGGAAAAACTGAAAGCATTCACTCCAATATCTGGATCAAGAAAAGGATGTCCACTATAACCACTTCTATTCAACATAATGCTTGAGCAAACAGATGAAAGAAAAAAAAAACTAAAAGGGATATGTATAGGAAAGGAAGTACTCAGATTATCATTATTTGCAGACGACATGATCCACTACATAGGGGACACAAGAAATTCCACTGATAAGAAGAATTAATAATCAACTTCAGCAATATGATGGGTTACAAAATTAACACACAAAAACAACAACATTTGTGTACACCCATAATTAACTCAAAGAGAATCAAATTATTAAAACAATACCATTCATGGCAACGTCAAGAAAAATGAAATACCTAGGATTTAACTTAGCCAAGGATGTACAGGCCTTCTATAAAGAAAACTATAGTACTTTGAAAAAGGAGATTGAAGAAGACATCAGAAAATAGAAAGATGTCCCTTACTCCTGGGCAGGCAGAACCAACATTGTAAAAATGGTCATACTCTCCAAACTGCAGGTTACCTATCTTAGTTTCTTCTTCCCCGGTGTTCTAGGAATTCTGCCAAGCGACCCTTTGCTTGCTTCTCAGTTTAAGCTAAAGAACTTTCCAGAGAACTCTGTTTTTACTGATTCCAATTTGAGGCTTTGGGCTGCTTTGAGTTTAGATCAGGGGAAGTCAATGAGAAAACACGTTCCATGCACTGGTGGGTGAGGGGTACTTCAAGTCTCTTCTTTCCCCTTTTCCCTAATCAGCCATCTGCTATGCACTTTTCAGTCTTCAAATACCTACTTTGTGTACTCTGTCTAAATTTTTGGCTGTATTCAGTGCAAGATACAGGGTAGAATCTTACTGTAAAATGGAAATTGCTAGAAAATTTTTGTTAGATTAGAAGGTGATGTGCTTTGAGCTGAAGAACCTTTATAATTATAGATTTGAAGGAGGACACTGAATGCCCTAGTGAAATGATGGTGCTTATGGGATTATTTAGGGGTTAGAATTAAACAGCTCCTCATAGCTTCACTCACAGTTGCCCCAGCTCCCAAATTACTGCACTTTCCAATTCTTCCTGAAGGATTTGTATTAAAGAGTCCAGGTTAAAGAGTCCAGTCTCAGGACTGCAAACAGTCTCACAAAATCCCTTCTATTGACCTCCTTTTCTAGTCAATTATCTCTCGTTAATTTAATTTTCTTACATGTGTGAATTTCTTTTTCATTTGTGACACCTGTAGTAAACTTAAAGTTTTCTTAGATGAAGCATAGAAAATCCTCACTCCACTTTGAGTTATCTTGTATTTTCTTATTCCTGTTAGCTAATTCAGGGGGTGTTAGAATGGTGAGAGTTCTCCCCGCTCTCAGGTACAAGAAAAGGATGATTACATATAATTTACTGGAATCCTCTGTGCATTTATGTTACCAGCAAATCTCCAGTAAGCAGTTTAGTTGTTCACACACTGAAAAGTATGTGGATTAGGGAGGGAAAAGACCGTGTGGGAATTTATAAAGATCGGCTATGCTGGCTGGCCCTGCTGAATCTAATTTTTTCCTGTTGGTGATCAACTTAGAAGAAGAATATTACCTGTAAATGGACATTAGAGACAATTAACCTAACTTATAAAAGAGAAAAACAGACAGGCATTAAATGGACCCAGGGTGTGTAACTTCTGAGCAGTTCTGTGGAACCCATCATTAGCTGAAATGGCGTGCAGCATGTCACCAGTCACCAGCTGTAATAGGCATACACAGTGTTCGCACTCTTTTGCGGGCTGTATTTTGCTCTTCCTTCCTGTTTGGGCTGGCTGAACTCTCAGATGCTCACACACATGTTCAGTGTAAAGGTCAGGAGAGGGCTAAAGGTCAGGGCTCATGACTTGGACCTTGCTCACTCGGCAGGACAGCATCACACGCTTTCTTCTCGTGGGTATGTACGTAGTTGTGTCCTCCACACCAACATTCACGAGGGCAAACGTCACTGCAAGTGTTTGTGTGGCAGGCGCCAGCCTGGTGCTGGCCATGGGACGATAGGTCAGTCTCTGCTTCAGGGCCTCATGGCATCCTGGGTGGTAACTGCTCTGTAACCACAGGTTTTCCTTGAATTAGAGAATACGTAAGGAAAGGTCAGCCTTTTCTTGTCTTCCCTTTTGTTCTGTTTTGTACCCACATCTCTATCTAAGGCAGCATAAGAATACAAGAACTTTTAAAGATTTACTTTTTGCCATTCTCTAAGTCCTGAAGCACTTTTGGGTGAGTGAAAATAAGAGTACAAGCCGATTCAGTACTGCTTCAGGAATGAGGCCACCACACATTTCATTTCTTGCTTCCCCCACCTGCCACCAGCCTTACATCTTGAGTGCTTCTAAGTCTCTGGCTTGTCTTTATCCCTGTTTGTGTCTGAGGACGAAGGGGCGAGACTCTTCTGGACTCAGTTTCTGCCTGGTTCTGGGCTCTCAGGACTGGCTGTGTTCTTCAGGGCCCAGGCTCCATCCTCCACCTCATTTGGCTGGGCTGCACCTCACTGGCTCCTCTGTCCTGTCAGCACTGATAGACTGACTTGGACTCACTCTGCTGCGAAGGGCTTGGTATCTCTGTGCACCAACATCACCGCTGGGTAAGTCAGATGTTAAACACTAAACTATAGAAAAAGAAAAAGTACAGAAAGGTGTTGCAACATAGTTCTTTTAAAGAAGAGGAGGGACAAGTAGGAGGGTAGTTCTTGGTAGTAGCTATAGCTAGTTTAACTCTGTTTTTGTCCTTAATCCTGCTAGGTTATCACATCAAATGTTTTCAAAAGTGAGAATGGCAAATAAGGCCAAAGGAGCAGGGTGGATCCTAGGAATTTTATTTACTTCAAGGGCTTGGTTACTTTGACCTCCTCCATATTTTATGTCTTCAAGTCTTTAAACAAATACCTAAGAGAACATGACAACTTTCCTCAGATAATGTCACAGATTTTTAGTAGAAGCAGTACAATTGAGGATAGTGGTGGATAAACTAAACTGTTTCAAGACAAAGCCAAATGCAGCGTCTTCTACAATCTAGGGGAAAGTGTCTTCTAGAGTTGCCGGTCTTTGCAGATTTTGCTAAGAGTGGAAGCCTACCCTGTCCACCTGGAGCAGGCTGATGTGCTGTCCGGCTGCACAATCATTCAGAGAACCCTTACAATACCCTGTCCTGGACTTTGCAAGAGCCTTGATTAACACAAAAGACACAGACCTCTGTGCTTCCAGACCAAGTCACAAAGATTTTTGTGGCAGTTTAGACTACAGAGGATCCTATCAGGTATTTGTGGGCCATAGTTTTTCTTTTTTTTTTTTTTGGTTTTTCTCTGGTACCGGGAACCGAACTCACGACCTTGCGCTTGCCAGGCAGGCGCTTTTGCCGCTGAGCTAAATCCCCAGCCCCGGGCCATAGTTTTTCTATGAGGACTCTCCATGTACCTATCATAGCCAGTCTACAGACACTGCTCGATGGCTATAGACCTCAAAAGAGAAGGGCGATCAGCAGACTGAGGTCCCCAAATGCCCTGGAACAAACCACAATAATTTTTAAAAGCCTACTAATAATAATGGTAATTAACATTTCATAACCGTTTTACTTGTGATACTTTAGTTGTAATACTCTTTAAGAAAAAGATAATATTCTTATTTTGAGGAAACTCAAAACTATAAATAGCCCAGCCAGTGCAACACAGGCAGTGGCTGGAACTCTTTGGGTGAAGTTCAGACCACCAGAATGGCTCAAGGTAGAGAAAGAAGCTGCTATTTAACTGTGTCTTGTTCTCACTGTGATAACAGTGTTCAGTTGTGTTTTTAGGTCTGTTAGCCAGCTTTTGATTTTATGGTGAAAGAATCAGGAACTTTGAAAGTTTTATTGGCCCCAAATCATACAACTAGTGAATGGTAGAGCTGAGAGTAAAACTCAAGGTTTTTAACAAGCAAGGTAAAGTTCTTACACTAGCTTTTTTTTTTTTTTTTTTTTTTTTTTGGCACCTGAAATCGGACTCAGGACCTTGCACTTGCCAGAAAGGCGCTGTGCCACTGAGCTATATCCCCAGCCCTACACTAGCTTTTCTTTCTTCTTTCTTTCTTTCTTTCTTTCTTTCCTTCTTTCTTCTTTCTTTCTTTCTTTCTTTCTTTCTTTCTTTCTTTCTTTCTTTCTTTCTTTCTTTCTTTCTTTCTTTCTTTCTTTCTTTCTTTCCTTTTTAAACACTAGCGTTTTAATAGCTGAATTGAGACTATTTTGAAAGTTATTGGCGGCTAGCAATCATTCAGTAATCAGGGATCTGCTACCATCTAGTGGTTGCCCTAAGTAATTCAATTTTCGAAGGAAATCACAGGTACTGCTTGTGGAGTTTCACACACAGGCTCCTGCAGACACACACGTGTGCATACACGCGCATGCACGCACAGAGTTTGTTTTTATCAGAGAATGTGAGTGAGCAGGAGTTTAGAGGTTCTTTAGTATTACCAACGTTTCACAGATAGGATATCAGTGTGAAGAAACTGACGTCTCCAAGATTCTACAATACCATGTAAAACTGGAGTAAAACTCCAGTCTCTATATTTTGGTTCAGTGTTCTTTTTTCCTGGTATTCAACAAATAGAAAATAAAATGTCCTTCCAGTTCATGGAATCTAAAATCAAAGAATTTGCTGGAAGTATTATGAGACTTCAGCATATAGACTATCACTGAACTTTCGGGTTTGACAGACAAATCTTAGTGACGCTCGGGGAAGGGAAAACTTGAGTGTGTAATATGCTTGTATGCCTATCAGTCCACATCTAAATGCATTTTTGTCTTTGCCTATCCTTACCTCTGTAAAGATAATCTTTTTTCTTAGGCTAATACCAAAATAAATGTACATTTTTTGGGGCACCTAAATTGTGACAGTCTAGACGTAGACTTGAACTTGATGCTGGTCAGTCTTTTTTTTTTCAGTTAATGAAAGGAAAAAGGACCACAAATAATAGCATATCCTGTATATAAAGTATAAATACACTTCATGTAATTTTAGTCAGAGCAATAGAGGAATTTTTAGCAAGCTTCAAAGAATCTTGTTTCAAAAATAGATGTTTATTGGATACATTTATTTTGCATATCAAGTAGCATACATGACCTAACACAATACACTTTTTAATATTAAGAATTGGTTTGTTGAATCTATAATGAAGTATAAAGTTATTTAAAATGATTGATCCTTCTCTTTGTCACATTTATGAGGTTTTTTTTTTTCTTATAACAATGTATCTGGGGCAATAAAAACTATTTGACGGTATTCCTTTGAAAAATAGCGGGGCAGCTGAGCCAGAACAAACTCAGGGTCCTCTCATGGAAAAGCTGCTTTTTGAATGATATCTGTTAGATGCAGACTCTGTAGGTTTTTAAAAATTTCACTCCTTTCCTATATGGTTTACATATGCTTCTGCAAGATATCTCATAGTAATTTAGAACAACAGGAAAAAAGAAAACCCTTTAGAATCCTTATAAGTCCAAAGAAAAATATATGAAATGAAGCTCACTGTTAAGGTTTGTTGACGGAAAAATACTTCTCTGAACAGACTTAGAAAAATTCCTTCCATCAGAGCTGTAGCCCTACTTTTGTGAAGCTGCTCTTCAGTACCTACCATGCCCAACGGGAGAGTCATGGGGCGCCTGTTCACGGGCTCTGTGGTCACACTGCTCAGGTTGCAATTTCGACTTTGCTGCCAGGAGCCAGTCAGTGAATGTTAGCATGTGATTCAATTTACTTATGTGTCAGTTTTCTGATTTATAACACTGGCATAATTATGATAGCTATCTCTGTGTGTGTGTGTGTGTGTGTGTGTGACTATGACATATCGTAATCAAAGTATTTGGGACAATTTTTGGCACATTGTAAATAATAATTTTCAGCTGTTAAAATAATTCTTATTATTGGATTCTAGTTAGAGATCTTAAAAATACAGTACCAACCTCTAAGCCTAGCTCATGGGGACCATGAATTGGGTAACATTACTCTTGGGCCTACCTTCATTCGAGCCACTTAAAACTAATTCTGTTGCTTGGAGTATAGTCTTTTGGTGTCTCAGAAAGAGTAAGATTTTCTAGGAGAGTGTGGAAGCTGCCTCTGTTCTGTTGTATGTGGAGTTACGCTACAACAGCAGGACCAAAATTCCACTAATGTAAGTGGTAAAATCAATCATCCTTCTCAGAAGTGTTAGAATTACTTTGAATCATAAGAATTACAGATGAAGCAGGTTACTCTTCAGTTGTATGAAGACAATGTTAATTCTGATTTAGTCCTAGGCTTATTGTCCCCTAAGCAGGCAGAACTGGTCTCCGAGGTGAAATCTTTGTATTAAATTGGACCTGGGCTAAGAAGTCGTGGGCATTGCAGAAGTCCTTGAGAAATTACATAGCATCAGTTTTCTTCACTAATTCTAATTGAGATATTTATAGCTAAATGTATATGCTTTGAGACCATACTCTTAAGTGAAATAAATCAGTCATATATGTGTAAATATTGCATTGTCTCACCAGATATGAGAAACTGAAAGTGTAAATAAGAACCAAAATGTATAATAGATATTGTGAGATAGGAAGTAATTTTTCAAAGGGAAAGGGGAAGTGAGGGAGAATAGAAGGGAAAAGAAAAAAGAGAATAAAAAGGCTAAAATGGAAGCAAAGCTTTGTAAATAAGGAGGTGAAGAAGGGTTGAAGATGGGGGAGGGAAATGGGAAAAAAAGAGGAACTAAGATATATTGTGTACAAATTCCCTATGATGAATGTGATCATTATGAATATCTACTTTGTACCAATAAACTTAACTTTAAAAACATTATTATTATCTCCTACACCTAGTGTAGCAGACTATGGGAGGTCGTGGAAGATGCCGAGGCAAGGGCGGACCTGAACTGTACTTCATATGCAGGGATGAAATACTAAGGTTCTATCACAGCATTTTCCTCCTCACTTCTTTCTCTAAACTTATTTTTGAAATGATACATAAAACTATAACATTCTACATATTGATGAGGTAACATGTAATGTGTCAGTATATAAATATATTGTGTAATACATCAAAGCAAATGTATCTATCTCCATCATCACTTCTTTTTAAAATTTTTTTATTTTAAAGAGAGTAGGAAGAAAAAGAACAATAGCAAAATACCAACATCACAGACATAAACAAAACAAAGCAGGAACATTAGAAATGATACAAGGTTTCAAAATAAAATGACAGGAATTAACAGTGGTTGTTATATTACATATTGTTAACTTCAGCTAAGTTGCTTAGATTACCAGATGTAAGAAAGGAAGATTGTTCAAACCATTAAAGAGAATAAAAACATAATAATTAGATAAAACATTAGAGATAAGACAGTTTCACTAGACAGGGTGGTAGGATTTCACTCATGGTTATTCCATTACATATTGTTGTCTTCAAATCAGTTGATCAGATTACCAGATACAAGCATGCAAAACTGGACAAAATATAAGAAATGTTAAGCATTAATTGTTCCTTTCAATACACCATCAGACATCAGCAGTACAGTTATCCCAGTTGTTCTCTCTCTCTCTCCCTCTCTCTCTATATATATATTTTTTGGCCTTCTTTCTTTTTTCTTCTTTCCCCATCCCAGTTGTTCCTTCCTTTGAAAAATTTCTTTCCTTTTCATATCATCTATTGTACATTTTGGGCATTAGGAATCTTTCAGATTCCTACCAAGGAGACAATATGATGTTTACACATGTGGTTCTGACTTATTTCACTTATGAGTATGATCTCAAGTTGCATCCATTTACTTATAAAAACCTCAAATTTATCTTTTTTATAGGTGAGTAATACTCCATTGTATGAAAATACCACATATTGTCTATTCATTCCTCAGTTGTCGGGCATTTGGGTTGTTTCCAAAATTTAACTATGACAAATTGTGCTGCTGTAAACATGGGTGCACATAAATCACTGTATTATAATGTTTTTAATTCTTCTGGGAAAATATCTGGAAGGAGGATAGCTGGGTAAAGTGAGACTTCTAATCCTAGTTTTGTGAGGAATCTCCAGACCGATTTCCACAGTGGTTTCAACAATCTACACTCCCACCAGCAGTGGAGAAGGTTCTTCTCTTCCCATAGCCTCTCCAGCATTTGTTATTGGTTGATTTCTTGATGATAGCCATTCTTTCTGGAGTGAGATGGAATCTCAGCATTGTTTTAATTTGCATTTCTCACATGACTAACAATGTTGAACATTTTTTCATATACTTATTTCCCATTTGTATTTCTTCATCTGAGACATATGTATTCATCTCAGATACCCATTTTTGGATTGGGTCTTTGAATTTTGGGGGCCTGTTTTTAAAAAATTCTTTATATGTTCTAGATACAAGTCCTTTGTCTGAGGGGCAGTTGGCTAAAAATTTTTCCCAATTCATGGGTTTACTTTTTATTCTGTTGGTGATTTCTTTTGATGTGCAAAAACTTTTCAATAAGTTGAGATCCCAGTTATTGATTTTTTGAAGAATTTCCCATGCAGTTTAGTTTTTGTTCATGAACTCTCTGTCTATCCTTATATCTTGAAGATTTTTACCTACTTTCTCTTCCAGTAGATTTAGTGTTTCTGTTTTAATATTTAGATCTTTGATCCATTTTTACTTTAACTTAGTGCATGGTGATAGACATGGGTCTAGTTTTAGTGTCTGGCATGTGGAAAGCCAGTTTCTCCAGCATCGTTTATTGAAGAGGCTATCTTTTTTCCAGTGAACACGTTTGGCCCCTTTGTCAAAGATAAGGTAGCTGAGTGTGTTTGCAGTTGTGTCTCCATCTTCTAATCTGTTCCTTTGATCTTCAGGTCTGTTTTTATGCCAGTACCATGCTGATTTTATCACAGTAGCTTTGTAGTATAATTTCAAGTTAGTATTTGTGATGCCTCCTGCCTTACCTTTGTTTCCTAGGATTGCTTTTGCTATTCTAGGCCTCTTCTGGTTCCAGATGAACTTTAGGAATGTTTTCTCTAGGCCTGTGAGGTATCCTAATGGTATTTTAATTGGGATTGCATTGAATTTGTACAATAATTTTGGGAGTATGACCATTTTTACAATGTTAGTTCTTCCTATCCATGAGCAGGGTATATCTTTCCATATTCTAAAATCCTCTTCCATCTCTCTTTTTTTTTAGAGTACTATAATTTTCACTGTGTAGATCTTTTACTTCTTTTGTTAGATTGATTCCTAATTATTTCATTTTTTGGATCCTATTATGAAAGGTGTGGTTTCTCTAATTTCTCTCTCAGCCTGTTTATTGTTTGTGTACAGGAATGCTATAGATTTTTGAGTGTTTTCAGCTACACTACTGAATTTGGTTTTTAAATCTATAAGCCTTTTGGTTGCTTTTTTGGGTTCTTCTGTGTAGAGTATCATATCATCTGTGTATAATGATAATTTCATTTCTTCTTTCCTATCCTTATTCCTTTTATTTCTCTCTCTTGTCTAATTGCTTTTGCTAATATTTCCAGAACTATACTGAATAGGAATGGTGACAGTGGACCTCCTTGTCTTGCTCCTAATTTTAAAGTGAAAGCTTTCAATTTTTGAGCATTTATTGTGATGTTGCTTCTTGTTTTGTCATAGATGGCTTTGATCAGGTGGATCAGGTGGTAAATATCATCTCTTCCAATTTTCTGTAGGGTTATTATTGTGAATGAATATTGGACTTTATTAAGAGCTTTTTCTGCATCAATTGAGATGATCATGTGATTTTTGAATTTTGCTCTATTGATATGGTATATTACATTAACTGATTTGCATATATTGAACCATCCCTGCATTCCTGGAATGAATCCTACTTGGTCATGGTGTATAATCTTCTTGATGATTTGTTGCATTCTGTTTGCTCATATTTTGTTGAGAATTTTTACATCTATATTCATTAGGGAGATTGGCCTGTAGTTCTCTTTTTTTGGTTGGGTCTTTCTCTGGTTTTGGTATCAGGATAATACTTGCCTCTGGGAATGAGTAGGGGAGAATCCCTTCCCTTTCAATTTCATTAAAGAGTTTGAGAAGTATTGGTGTTAAATGTTCTTGAAATTTCTTGTACAATTCAGCTGTGAATCCATCAGGACCTTGGCTTTTCTTCATTGGCAAATTTTTTATTACATTTTCAATTTTGCTGGCTAATATTGAGATAGGGATTGAGTCCCTGTATTCTGGGCATTCTGATTCCAATTCTGATTAACAAATTCTCTGTGCTGCTGCCATTCTGGAACATTGTGCTCTATGGATTTCTTCTCACAGCAAAGTCTTTCACCTTTGCACTTCTGAGGCTGCAAAGGGTAGAGACTTGCTCCTTCTTTTGATGCCTTCAAGCTATCTTTTATATTCTCCTGTTTCTTCTTAGCAATGGAGATGTCCTCAGATCTATCTTTGCAGTCCATAGTTTTACTGGAGCTTACTTTCTTACCAAACTCACCCTGCTCGGTTCTTTGCTCTTGATTCACAACATCAATATGGCTAAAAGCCCCCAACAATAGCCACACTATCAGCTCAACATTTGACTTCCTTGAAATTCTTTCTAGCATGCTGCCCTTAATCTCAGTTTCAGGCAAAGTCTCTGGACATGAACAAAATGTAGATAACCTTTCTGCCAAGCCATAACACATGTCATCTGGACTCCAACAACCGATACAGTCCTTCTTCCCAGCATAAACCTCCTCAGCCTGATCTTTACCAGCAGGGTTTCTATTACATTTCTGGTCTTCTGAGCTCTGACCAGAATCTCCCATACAGAACAGCCTAAGGTATTCCAGTTCTACTCTTTCAGATGACATCTCTGAATCTTTCCAAACTCTTCCCACAAGCCATTCCCAAAGGCCTTGAACCAAATTCTCAGGTAGAGTTACATCAATGAACCCATTTGTCTGGTACCAAATTATGCCTTAGTTAATTTTTTCTCATTGATGAGACTAAATATTGGACACCCAAAATTAAGAAAGGAAAGGTTTATTTAGCTCACAGTTTGTGGAGTTTTCAGTCCATAATCAGCTGGCTACAAGGCAAGGTAACACATGGCACAGGGGCAACTCTTCAGGGCAGCAGAAGACAGCAAAACCAACAAGAGCAAAAGAGGGAAAATAAAGCTCTTTTTCTTCCTCATATTGTAAGCAGGCTATCTCCCCCTGGGTGCATGTAGCACTCACACAATTTCCATGCCCTCCTCTTGCACAGGATGAAGATGTTTACAAAGTAAGGTTCCTGGCTCACTGTTGAGTTGCTCAGTTAAACTTCTAAACTTCTCAGATTGACACAATGTATTAACCATTATATAGATATTGTTTAATTTCTTCTTTAATTTTACCTATGGCCCACTGGTTGTTCAGGAGGATGTTAATTTCCATGTATTTATGGAGTTATTTGGTTTCTTTTGCTTTAATTTCCAATTTCATTGCACTCTGGTCACATGTTATGCATGGGACAATTTCAATTCCTTTGCTTTTACTTAAACATGTTCTAATCACTGGTATGTGGTGTTATTGCTTATTTGATTTTTCATATCTATTAGTATTTGTCTTACATAGTTGAATGCTCCCATATTTGGTGCATATATATTTTTAATTGTTACCTTTTCTTCTTGATTTTTCCCTTAACAAGTATGTAGTGACCTTCTTTATCTCTTTTGATACTCTTTGTTTGAAGTTCACATTGTCTGCAAACAGAATAGCTACATCTGCTTTTTTCTGGGTTCTTATTTCATAGGGTATTGTTTTCCATCCTTTGACTTTCAGTCTGTGAATTTCTTTTTGAGTTAAACGTGTTTCTTGTATACAGCATATTGTTGGGTCTTGTGTCTTGATCCATTCTGCCAGTCTGTTTCTTTTGATTGGTGAATTGAGGCCATTTACATTAAGGGTTTTGAGTGATATATATTGGCTTATCTTTGTTATGTTATTTTCCTGCTGTTGGTTCCTTGGTTTCCCCTCTATTTAATTGTTTGACTTGCCTGCTGGTTCTTCCTGATGTTGTTCTTGGAATTGTAGCCATTTATATCTGTATCTAGAGTACCTTTCAGTACTCTTTGTAGTGTTGGCTTGATGGTCATGAATTTCTTCAGTTGTTTTTTGTCATGGAAGTATCTTATTTCTCCACCAATTTTGAAAGTTAGTTTTGCAGGATACATCAATCTGGGTTGGAAGTTGTTTTCTTTTAGGTCTTGAAATACTTCACTCCAAGAGTTGAGAAATTGTTGAGAAATTGGCCATGATTCTGATGGGCTTTCCTTTATTGCTTATTTGTTCCTTTTTTCTAATAGCTTTAAATATTCTGTTTTTCTGCTGAATTTCTTGAATTTTGATTAATATATGTCTAGGTGTAAATTTATTTTGGTCATGGCTGTAGGGAGATCTATGTGCCTTACTTACTGTGTCAGATTCTATTTCCATGCTTGGGAAATTTTCCACAAATAGTCTTTTTATGTCATTTATGTTGACTCCTGCATTTTCATTGACACCTATCAGTCTTATACTGCTTTTCTTTATATAATCTTACAGCTGTTGAATTGTTATTTCCTGGTCCTTGGTTATCTAGCTGAGATCCTGTCTTCAAGGTCTGAAAATCTTTCTTCAGTTTTATTCAAGCAGTATTGACAGCTTTCAGTGGAATTCTTAAATTTCCTGGGTATTTCTTTGAATCTGTTCCATGAATTTTATTTCTTTCCCCTATCATTCATTCAAAGTTTCTATCATTTTCCTATGCTCTATTTTTTAGCTATGTCTTTTCTAGTTGTGCTGAGAAATTTCTTCATTATGGTTGTCATTTCCTTTTTCACCTGAGAGATTATTTCTAATCTGATTTCCTCTATAGCCTCATGGATTTGCTTTTTTACTTCAGTTGCTTATCATGTCAGAAATTTCAGTTGTGTTTCATCCAGTATCTTCTATGTCAATATCTTCTGGACTTGTTCTGGGTGGGCTGGAGGTCTGAGATTGCATTTTGCTTCTTCATCTTGTCACTTTCTATTTAAAATTTTTTTTATTTTGTTTACTTGTTATGGTTGATGCAGTGTGTCAACTTGAGGAGTCTAGAGGCTTGGCTGAGTGACTCAACGGTTTTACATCCTGAGCCTGTGCAAGAGGATGGTGCAGAGATGGTGCAGGCATGGGCAGATAGCCAATATACAACATAAGGAGGGAAAAGAGGCTTGATCCCCCCTTTTTGCTCTTGTTGTTTTTGCTGTGTTCTGCCACCATGAACAGATGCCCTGTGCCACATGCCACTGTGCCTTAGAGCCAGCCAAGCATGGACTGAAACCTCCACAAACTGTGAGCTGTATAAACCTTTCCCTCCTTAATTTTGGGCATCAGGTATTTTGTTTCAACAATGAGAGAAAAGTAACTAAGACATTACTGTAATGATCCTTATGAGTTTTTGTAGTAGGTAGCTATATCACTAATATCCTTTTCTAGGAGAAGTCTGTTCTTCAGGGGTTTTGTGCTTTTTTGTCTTTTTTGTTTGCTTTTTGTGGTTCTGGGGATCAAACCCAGGGCCTCATACATGCTAAGCAAGTGCTCTAGCACTGAGCCACATCCTTAGCTCTGTGTTATTTGATCAGGTTCAACTATAAAAATACCCAACCTTTTCACATTGAGTTTTGGTTCCACTACTATTGTGTTTTGAGTTCTCATATATTTCTGATTTTCTATTCTGCTCTATTTATCTGTTTGTACACTGTTAAACTTTTATTATCTGTATATCTTTGTATGTATTAATATCTTGTTATGCATATTTCATACATTGCTTTTTTTAGACTGACTTTTCTGTGGGCTTTATTTTTCTATATATATTTCAAATAAGTTTGAGTGAGTCATAAAATTCAACTGAGATTTTCATAGGGGTTACATTTAATTTATAGATAAATTTGCAAAGAATCAACAGTTTTATTATAGAAAGTCATTCACCCCAAGAGCATGGACTAGCTTTTCACTTACTCAGGGTATATTCTGTATAATTTTATTTGGCTTTTAATTGCCACTGAATGCAAGAGCACATAGAGAAATTTTCCCGCAGCTTCCTCTGGCCTTGGATGAATCTATTACATTTCAACCTCCTCCTCTCACAGTGTTCAAAAGCTCAGGATATCCTTTAAGGGAATCCCCTGTCTTCAGGTTTGTCATGAGTTCTCATAATTGTTACAGTGGTTACTAGTTCCTCAAATAATTGCTAATGTCTGCTCACATTTTCAGCTTTTTCAAACTTCGTTTTGGAGAGAGCCAGCAGTTTGTGTTAAATCAATGTTCTACCAAGTCAGAGAACGATGTGTTAATTCTGTCTACCTTCCTTGAATAAAGCTGTATGTTGCTTTGGTTGGGCGGGAGAGGGGAAAAGCAAAGCAGTCACTTATTTGATTTGATCCATTTCAATGTCTACACTGCAGATCTGACCTTGCTTCTGTAGTTATGGTGTAAGAACCTAAGTGGAGACCCATATGGCCTGTGTCTGATTACTTAAATCTTTCAAATCAAGCTGACAAGCTATTTAATAAAGTATGTCCCAATCTCCTAATTTGGCAAATGTACCTTCATAGCAACCTTAAAATCCAAGTTTAGGTTTACAATACTTAGATTCCTCTGAGCTTTTGTAGTCCACTTCTGGTCTGTCCCCTGGCTTAGCTCTGTGTGGCTCTGAGACGCACGCACATGTACACCTTGATACAACTATGCCCACATCTTCCACAAACATCGGCCTCCTGATCACCCTTAGGGGCCAGAGTGCCACTCCCTAGCAGTGGATCCTGCCTAGATATGAGGGCATATGGATTTCTGGTACTAGAGTAGACAGAGGATGATAGGATCCCTGGGGGACACAGTGGCCTTACGAGTGCCTGGATCAAAGAGGAGGGTCCTTGCCAGAAGTTGACTGGAAGAGGAAATCTTGAAGTGCAGTGCCTAGAGAGTGCGGCTCTGTGTAACTAAGTCAGGGAGGGACAGGTTAAGTGCTAATGATCTCTTTAGACATCAAAGAAAGGACTATAAACCACCCATTTCATGAGAGCTTTCTATCTTGTGCATAAAATGAACTGTGTATTATGAGAAGGGACATTGCTCTGAAAACACTTTTCCTTTCTGTTTTACCTGCATAATGCAGATGTGGGTCACAGGTTCCTTCTTTCTCAGCTCAGCTATTTAATGAGAATGGAGTGACCTCAGATAGAGGCTGTGAGGGGTGAATGGCAAGTGGGGAAAACAGGCCACTGTCAACAATCTCACTTAATGTGGACCCCGGAGTTGTTCTGAAGTCAGGTTATGGCTGGATTTAAAAGAAAATGCATATTTATTTAATTCTCTATGAATGGACATAAGAACCTAATCTTGAAAATTCCACATTACTCATGCTCTTAGCATGTCTCTCAAAGGGGGAAATTAGTATTTTACTAGAGAGTAAAGTGGGAATGAGGGACAAAATATGAAACTTATTCTAGTTTTTTAAGAATGTGTCCTAGCAAGAAGGGTATAGATCTTTTGGAAATGAGAAAGGGCCCAGGAGACCAAGGGAAAAGAATTAAGATATGCTATGTATAGGAACCTAATAATCACAATAAGTGCAAACATATGTCATAAATATGAACTAATGAAAATAACAGTAATAAGAATGAAAATGGGGAAAGAAGATATAGGATGGAGGGAGAGAGGTGGATGGAAAGGGCATTAAATAAAAGAAACAAGCCTCTTATGTACATGTGCCCATTTCTCAAAATGAATGTAAAGTTTATGGATAACAAATATGTACTAACAAAAGTTTTAAAAAGAATGTGTTCTAGGCTGGTAGTTGTACACATCAGTTTTTGATTAGGAGCTGTCAACAATATTGTGTTTCATACCAAATATCAGAAAATGCTCTGCTCTCATGGGCATGCTGGTTGGAGAGGCAGGCAAGCTTATGAGGTCATTTATTGTCTTTCTCCTGCATCAAATTATTTTGAGGCACATGAGTGATGTAGCAATGGACTCATGCTACTGAGAGAACAAAGGAAGGTTGTGGGCGGGAATCGTTGCTATGCCAGGTGGCCTGAGAAAAGCAGACTGAGCAATCTCACAGACTGTGCTCCTTGGAAAGCCATTTCTTCTTTTTATTTCAAGTATTTAAACTTTAGCATGGTTGTAAAAAAGATCTAGGTACCTATTCCATGAACAATTTTCTACCCTAAATTATGGTGAGGACAATACTGCTTTAAAAATTTTTAACTTGTTAGAAATTTGCTTTCAGTATTTTTAATATCATGGAAGTAATTAGAAGAAATGTTTTGAAATATGGCTCTGATAATTGGAAATTAACTTTATCTAATTCCCAACTGATGAGAGTATTTGATTGTATTTATCCAAAATCAGTCACTGTTTCATTACTATTTGGACATCATTTCAGTCTTTTGAGACAATAGCTGATTGTTTCTCACAATGTAATTCTCTGCTTTTTATCCAGAAACAACCTGTTAGAAATTAGAAAGTAGGCATGGTGGTACATGCCCGTCATCTCAGGACTCTGAGAAGCTGAGGTAGAAGGATAGCAACTTCCAGCCCAGCCTGCGTGATTAAGCAACTTAGAGAGAAAGAAACTGTCTCTAGTAATGAAATGAAATGAAGTGAAATGAAATGAAATGAAATGAAGAGAGGAAGAGAAAAAGAGAGGAAGGGTAAGGTTGGGATTGTAGGAAGAAAGAAAAGAAAGAGGGAGAGAGAAAGAAAGAGAAAGAAGAAGAGAAAGAGGAAGAGAGGTTAGGAATGTGGGGAGACACTGTGTTAAACTGAAAAAAGGAAAAGGAAAAAATTAGACTAGCACTGAGCATCACTGTTAGTTTAACTTTTAGATATTATAACTGGGAACTTGTAAATGACAATGAACCTATACATAATAAGATAGATGGTGAAAATTTTTATTGTAAATTAAAATTAGTGCTTCTATGTTGTTTCTTCAGCTTATTTTATTTTCATATGATTAATTTATAATACCCAAATTTATTTTATTAACTGCTTTCCAGAATGCTGATACAGGAATTTAAAACATAGTTGGTGTCCATTTTTCTGCTTAAGTTTTCAATTAACTTAGCTTCCTATTTAAATTATTTCCCTTGTCTTAAGACTGTTTTGTCATATTTTTCATCACAAAAATATTGACCTAAGAATTTTTCAAGGAAGTAAAGCTCATCCTTTAAATCGCTTATTTTTCTATCCTTTCTTCACCAAAGCTTTTCCTTACTCTGTCAGGTTTTCTTCTAAAGGCCAGGAAATTCTCAGATGCGGCTCTTCCTTCTACAACTGAGCAGTTGCCAGATGCTTATGGCTACCATGTGTCCTTCTTGGTCAAGTGACCTGCTGTGATTGGTCAGGCTATATGTCCTCCAATTGTTAAATATCTTGAATCTCATCCATGTAAACAGCTTTTCATGTGATTGCTTTCCCAACAAAACTGGCCTTTGGGGAAGTGCTATGACCTCCCTGAGCCACATATTCTATGAACTTAGATCTGTGTCTTGCAGTCTTCAGAATTCGGCACTGGAGAATATCTGACAAATTCCTCAGGCAGGGGCCGTGGTGAGAGTGGAGAGATCACAGCCTGTGGGATCACAAACCCTCACAGAGGACCACACACTGGGGCTGGTCTTGGACAGTCTGCTCCTGCCCATGTGCCTTTGAAATTTTAACATATTGATTTCCTTCGCTTCTACTTTCAGTCAATTTAGAAAAAAAGCAACAAATATTTATGGAAATGAGAATATAAATTTAAATCACTTTAGGTTATTAGTCAAGTTTGGATTGAATAAATACATCAAATGTAATAACACAAATGCATTGAAAAGAATAGAACATTATATAAAAATAAGACACTGTATTGTTATCAGAACACCAAAGAACTTGAAGAAAGTTTGAGTAAAAGTGGGATTGCTGAAAATACAAAAGGGAGCCTAGCACTGGAGTGCAAGGTCCTGGGGGGCAAGGTCCTGGGTAGGTCCCTTTTTGAGAGGTAGGTTTCCTAGGCCTCGCTGTGTAGACAGTGGCAGCATGATGTATTTTGATTATTATTTGATGTGTCATTTTCCCACCTGTTACCAAAGTAAACAAAAACATAAAACCCAACAACTTATAGTGATTTCTCAATGAGATAGCAGTGAATGCTGCATGGTTCTCATTGTTCTTCTGAGTTTCAATCCTCAGATGGAATTTCAAAACAGCTGACCTCACTGGGGAGAAGCAGGAGGAGAAAGATGGGAGATGTGCTTGCTGCCCAGCCAGGAAGCCTTGTGAGGCACCTTCCCTGGAGCTGACCTTATAGAGCACAGCGCCTCATCCTAGAGAGCCTCTGCCAGCAGCCAGCAGCCAGTTTTCTTTTTTTCTCCTCAGCTTATTCATCCTGAGTGGTTCCTTCTCTCTTTGTGTCCTTTCTTTTCTAATGTATGAGTCTACATGTCTGTCTTCCCTGGCAGAGTTGAAGCACCTTTAATGGAAGGGACTCTCTGTTACAATGCTGACTAAATGTTTTGCTGGGCATATTATACACTGTAATCCTAGCTTTCTGGAGGCTGAGGCAGGAAGATGATGCCACATCATCATAGAGGACAGCCTGGGCTGCATAGTAAGCTCAAGGCCAATCTGGTCTACATACTGAGACTCTGTCTGAAAACATCCCCCAAAAAGCATTCTGCAAAACATAGTATTACCAGATCAGCCTCTTTGGAGTATGGAACTGGGATAAAGAGGAGTATGAATATCTTCTGTATGTATTTCACCTGGTAATTGCAAGTAGCAGAAAACTACCCTTCAGAATTGTCAGTGCACACCAAGCTGGGTGTCAGTGTGAGAAGCACACCCTACTGCTGATACTTGCGAGGTACTGACCTCAAGAGGGCTCCTTAGCCACACTGTACCTCGGACTCCTCATCTATGATTTGGGAATAGCAGCAGGAGCTGCCTCATATGGGTTATTCTGCAACATGTGTAAACCCTTTGCTCAGCAAAAATATAGTCCATTTCTGTTTCCCTTGATCTGTGAAGAGTCTTTGAACTATTTGATGAATATACTGTAGTGAAAGAGATGTCACCTCCCTTCTAGAATCAATTAGAGAGGATAGTTTCTGCCATTGTCTCACAGAAAGTTCATTCTGGGAGACTTTAGCTACCTCGGGAAAAGCCTGGCTGCATCCAGGCTGCTGAGTGGAAGACTCCCCAGGAGCCAACTTATTTCTCACCACAGCCGTTTGATCCCTTCCAGTCCAAGCACTCAACATGCAAATGGAGAGCTCTCCAGCTGGCTCCAGACCCAGCCACTGTTGGAAGAGTCATGCTGGGCCCGTTGAATCCAGACTGTGAGCATGTCTGAAGCTGCTCTCCCAGGGTGGCAGGTTGCTAAGCCTGAGATAAGTGGCACAGTCACAAAGTAGCAAGTGCACTTGTCTTAAGGAAAGTGCCAAGTGCTCGCTCTTGTTGGATAAGTCTTTGGTGTTTGCCATCGAGTGACAGCATTAATATATTTTTGCCCCTGAATTCATTCTGTAAATTAGATGTAACAGGACGTAAATTATCTGCTCTGTGTGACTGAGGGAAGATTAGATGAGATCATCGGTTAGAAAGTCCTTTGAAAAGTCATAACGGGCATACAGATTGACATACTACTATTTTCACATATTTTTAACCTTGAACTAAGCAAGAACTTATGCAGAAGATAATTATACTCCATCACAAATACTGTCTTTTCCTTCTTTCTTTTTTGTTTTTTGGCTTTTTTTTGATACCGGGAATCGAACTCACGACGTTGCGCTTGCCGGCCAGGCGCTGTGCCGCTGAGCTAAATCCCCAGCCCCACAAATACTCTCTTTTAAGACACAAAATACATCCATTTCCCCAAATTTTAAACATTCTAAGGAACTAAGTGAAGAGTTTCTTTTCAACATTTTCACCCCTTGTCTTTTAATTTCAATGTTTATCAGTGCATGCTGCTGTACAGAATGACTGCATTTACTGTGGAGAGTTGGTACGTGTACAAAACACATTTCAGTCCTTCTTATTTCCCCTTTCACTCCTTCTCCTTTCCCTCCCCATCTCTAGTTCTTCCCATTTGCAGAAGATCTATCTCCCTCTTTTGCTGTACCTACTTTTTCTTTTGCTCTTTAAGTTATTTATATCTTGTGTTTTTCATATAAGATAAACCATGCAGTATTTGTGCTTGTATATCTGGTTTATTTAACATAGTGGTCTCAAGGTGCCTCTGTTTCCAGACAAATGACTCAAATTATCTTTCTTCATGGTGGAATTGGTTCTCCTCTGTGTATATACACCATATTTTCTTTATCCATTCATTTGATGATGAACATATATGTCACTTACCAGATTCAGTAGTATGAGCAGTGCTGCTATACAGTAGTGGGTTTGCATATATCATTCTAAAATGATGTTTTTAATTTTTTCAGGAAGAAAATAATTTGGAGGTGAATAGAATTTCTAATTTTAGTTTCTTGAAGAATTTCCATACTAATTTCCATTCCCACCAACAGTGTAAAAGCGTTTCTTTTCCTTCACAACCTTGCCAGCTTTGTTATTATTTGACTTCATAATTGCTAAAAATGGCTTTTATCATATCCAGGTACAGTCCTTCTACATCTATTTTCTTCAAGTTTTTTTTATTATGAATGGATTGGGTTTTGTCAAAGGCTTTCTTCATATCTGCTGAGATGATTGTATGATTTTTGTCCTTCTATTTATTTGTGTAACCATCCTTGCATCCCTGAATAACACCTACTTACTCATGATGTATGACCCTTTTGACAATTTGTTGCATTATTTGATGGTGCCTTGAGATTTTGCATCTGTGTTCATTCAAGAGATTCCTTGTAGTTTTCTTTTTTAGTCTTGGTCTGATTTTGGAATCAAGGTAACGATAATTTTAAAGAATGAATTTATAGTACTCTTTCCCTTTTAATTTTATTGAAAAGTTTAAGGATATTGGTAGTAGTTTTTCCTCGCAGTTCTTGTAGATTTCAGTGGTGAAGACATTAGGTCCTATACTTTTCTTAGTTGGTAGGTTTTTATTACCATCTCAATTTCATTGCCTGTTATTGGAATATTAGGGTTTTTGAATTTTCTCGCTTCAGTGTTATTGATTTATATGTGTTTAAGATCCATATCTTTCTTCCAGATTCTCCAATTTATTGAAATAAAGGTGTTCATAGTAGTTATACTCTGGATTTCGTTCGTGTCTATTGTAATTTCACCTTTTTCATTTCTAATTACACGGATATGGGTCTTCTTTTTGTAAGTTTGACAAAGAATTTGTCTATTTTATTTTTTTGAAGAACAAGTTGTTTGATTCATTGATATATTTTCTAATGTATCATTTTACTCTCAATTTCACTGATCTGCCTTTTGATCTTTATAATTATCTTTCTTATATTAGCTCTAAATTTGGATTGTCTTTGTTTTTCTAAGACCTTCAAGTGTATTTGAGTTCGGTTCCCGGTACCAGAGAAAAACCAAAAAAAAAAAAAAAAAAAGTGCATCATTAGTTTATTTGGGATTCCTCTATTTTTGTGATGTTGGAATTCATGACAATAAACTTCCCTCTTAGGATTTGTGTCCCATAGGTTCTAGTGTATTGTACTGATTCTAGGAATTTTCTAATTTCTTCCTTAATTTCTTCTGTTAACCATTGATTATTCAAGTAAGTATTATTTAATCTCTATTTTGGTTAAAATTTCTATTTTTCTTTTTTTCTAGTTTTAGTGCATTATGAATTTTAGTGCATTAATTTCTAGTTTCAATGAATTATGACCTGATAATGTACATGAGATAATTTTGATTCTTTCATATTTATTGAAATAAGCTTTATTGGCTAGTATGTGGTTTATTTTGGAGTTATATGTAATAAGTCTATTAAGTCCATTTGTTCAAAGATATGATTCAACTCTGATATATGTGTCTTTATTGATTTTGTTTCTATTTATCTGTTTGCAGTAGTGGGGTGCTGAGGTTCCCCTTTATGACTGTGTTGCTGTTTATCTGGACTTTTATGTTTGTTTTATGAAATTTGCCCAACTGGCATTTGATGCACATATGTTTACAGTTGTCATCACTTCCTATTGAATTGTTCCCTTAACCAATATGTGGTGACCTTCTTCACCTCTTTTAAGAGAGGCTTTATGTTCCCTTTCTCTGAAAATATGATAGCTATTCCTGCTTTCTCTCAGGCTCTCATTGCATGGGACATTGTTTTTCAACCTTTAGTATTTAATCTATGCAGTTTTCTGGTTAAATATGTTGCTTGTTATGCAACATATCATTAAATTTTGCTTTCTGTTTGTTAAGGTTGATACATTGTGTCAACTTGGGAAGTCTAGAGGTTTGGCTAAGAGACTCAGCAGGAAGCCAAGGTGCTTACTTTGTATACATCCTGAGCCTGTGGAAGAAGAGGACTTGGAAATTATTTGAGAGCTACATGCCCCTTAGGTAGGGGTAGCCTGTTTACAATGTAAGGGAGGGAAAGAGGCTGCTTGCCGCCATTCCTCCCTTTTGCTCTGGTTGCTTTGCTGTTTGGCTGCCATTCCCTGCTTTGCTCTTGTTGCTTTGCTACTTTCTGCCTCCTAGCCAGCCAAGTATGGACTGAAACCTCCACAGACTGTAAGCTAAATAAACCTTTCCTTCCTTCATTTTGGAATATTTTGCATTGGATATTTTGTCTCAGCAATGAGAGAAAAGTAACCAAGACACTGTTATACTCTGCCAGTGTGTGTTTTTTGACTGGGGAGTTGAAAACACATACACAGAGGATTACTAATGAAAGGTGTTGTCTTATTCCTGCCATTGATTTTTCCTCTTTTGTTTATCTGCTCACTCTGCTTGATATATTCATTCCATCAACATTTATGCCATTGTTGGCCACATTATTTCTTTCTAGAATTCCTTGAGAATTTTTTAGAGCACTAGTTTGGTGGTCATGAATTTCTCAAGGTGCTCTTTGTCATGGAAAAATCTTATTTCCTTATCAGTTTTGAAAGACAGTTTGCAGGATATATCAGTCTGGATTGACAGCTGTTTTCCTTTTGGGCTTGAAACACTAAGTGATTTGCTGTTTTTTTTTTTCTAACAGCTTTATCCTTTCTTTTTGTGTCTATTTTTATTAATACGTATTTGCAGTGCATATTAATTATGTTCCTTGTGGAGAGTTGGTACATGTATACAGTATATCTTAATTTTTATTTCATCCCCTTTCCCTCCTGTCCCTCGCCTCTCCTTCCCTTCTTAGTCTCCCCCTTCTGCAAAAGATCTCCCTCCCTATTTCATACTATCTTTCATTTTCCTCGGGTTTATATTTTGAATTTCTCATGTAATAGAAACCATTTAAGCTTGTACGTCTTATTTGTTTCACTTAAATTATGGTCTCAAGTTTTATCCATTTTTCTATGACTGACTCAAGTTTATTTTTGTTATGGAAGAGCAATATTCCATTGTGTGTAAATATTATACTTTCTTTATTTATTCAATTGTTGATAGACATATAAGCTGCTTCCAAGACTGAACTATTGTGAGTTGTGCTACTATAACTGTGGGGATGCATATATCACTGTAATATCATGTCTGTAACTATCAGTTTTTAAGATTCTGTGCTTTGACTATATGTTGAGGAAAAGGTCTTTTCTGGGCAGGCCTAGTTGGTGTTCTTTACACCTCCTTTACTCAAATGTTGAAATCTTCCCCCATACTTGGAAAGTTTTCCACTATGATTTCCATAAACATTTTCTATGCCATTCATGCTGTCTCTTAACTTTTCCCTAATACCAACTGATGGTAGGTTAGTTTCTTTGTGTCATCTAGAGGTGTTGGATCCATTTGCCTTGTCTCTTGCTGTTCTTAAAATATGTCTGAGTCACTGGCATCAGCTCTATCTTCTAGTTCTGAGACTCCTTCCTTATCTCAGTCATTTTTGATGCCCACACTTTATTGGAATTTTTGTAGCCCCTATATTTTTGTTGGGAACTTTTAATAGATTACAATTCTTGTAACTTGGTCATTCATGTTTTGACTTGTTTTCATTAGTTCTGTGTTTTTTATTAGCATCTTCTTTCACTCACTGACCATTTCATTTATTGTCTATTATCTGTTTAGTTATATCACATTTGAGTGCTTTAGCTCTCTGAGTTTCTTTGTTTTTTCTTTTATCTTTTTAGCCATTTGGCTTTTGATTTCCTCTCTACTGGTGGCCCTTTAATCTGCTTTGAGGGAATTGGGAGTTTTTTCCTCCTTCTCCTCTTTCCCCCACTTCTTCCTCCTCCTTCACTCCCCGTCCTCTACCCCTCCTCCTCCCCTTCCTTTTCCCCTCTCCTCCCTCTCCCCTCCTCATTCTCCTTCTGCTCCTCCTCCTTCTCCTCCTCCTCTTGCTCCTCCTCTTCCTCTCCTCCTTTTCCTCATCCTCCTCTTCCTCCTCCTCCTCCTTCTTCTTACTCTTCTTCTTGTTCTTCTTGTTCTTCTTTTTGTTCTCCTCCTCCTCCTCTTCCTCCTCCTCCTCTTCCTCCTCCTCCTTCTCCTCCTCCTTTTTCTTCCTCTTGTTCTTGTTCTTGTTCTCCT
>NW_004955447.1:1355083-1409413 GCF_000276665.1 Chinchilla lanigera | reverse complement strand
TTATATATTTTTCTACCTCTTCTATTTAGTTTAATAGATTCAGGGCCAATCACCCAAATTGATTAATTTCTTTGCTCTTTGAGAAAAGAAAGAAAGAAGGAAAAAATATATATGTATGTATACACAGGAGTTCTATGATGGATGTACTACCGATTTATATTGCTTTATTGAAAGGAACAGTTAATGTTTAATTGTTTATTCAGTCTTATATGCCTATATTTGTTTATCTAAGTAACAAATTTAAGGATGTCAATATGTACTATAACAACCATTGCTAATTTCCTATCACTTTGTCTGAAATACTGTATTGCTTGTACTGTTTTTGTGTTATTGTGTAACTCTATGTGTGTTTGTTAGTATGTTTTTGTTCTTTTATCTTTAAAATAAAAGATTTCTTTGCTCTTTGAATTACACAGAGAACTCTGAAGATGTGCCTTCCAGTGGTAAACAGTCTTTGCTAGCTTCTGGATGAAGTAGTATTCTACAAGTCTCATCCTCTCCTTGACAGAATCTTTGATAATTATTTTAGTCATTTGTCTTAGTGTACACCCATGCACCTTTGCCAATGAGTTTGACTTATAGGGTGTCCAGTGTTCTCCTTGAAGATCTCCTATCCCTGCAGTTCAAGGGCAAGAGAGACTGCAAAGCCATGTGCGTATCCAGAGCAGAAGAGATGAACATGGGGTGACTAAACCAAACATTTTGCTGGAATATTCAGTCAATGTGCAGATTTACCAAACTGATATAATTGTTACAATTGATTTCTGAGAACAGAGTTGAAATGTCTGTATCTTTTTAACTGCTTTTCACATTGCTGTAAATAGAGCTGCAACAGAAAGCATTTTTTCAGATGGCTTCATGTTGACAATTTTTAAAGATGTGATTTCAGAATCTTTCTGTTCAGCTATCTGCATTCATATATGGTATCCACAAGGTGGAGGCAGAGCTTATTATTTGAATCAGGCATGTTTTGAAAGACTTTACGAAGAAGTTTCAACAAACACAGTCTTATGACAATGAAGATTATGGGTGCCCACACTTCATTCATAGTTAGAAAATTTCCTACTTGGGTGGAGGCAACATAAGAATCCCAAGCTCCTGATCTACGAATGGGTAAGTAGTTATTATTGTTAACTGCAGCTAGAACTTGCTGAAAGGCAACAGCATGAAGCTATGAGGTTTGTGATGGTGGAACAACCTGTTTCCCTGAAAATAAGACCTACGCACTCTAGCTAGAACTTGTTTTCCAGTTAGGTCTTATTTTTGAGGTAACAGGGAATTAGGTGCTTTCTGCCTACTGAGAAAAAGAATATTTCAGGTCATGCAAAAAATGGATGAGGTTGAAAGAACCTTTGGAAAGGGCAGGTATTACATGATTATTCATGACTGACTTTTCTTTAGTAGAAAAGTTTTATTCTATAATTATGGACAAAATACTCAAATGCAAAGGCAGATTGAGATAATATGGTGTTAAAATTTAACCTTTGCTATAGCAGGATGAGTCACTGAGCCAAAATGTGTTTTTGTGGGTTGATCTCAGATGCTTTTCTATATCTAATTTGGGTCAGGGCACTGAGCTTCTGAAGCCCTAACTTTGGATTTGGGTACACAGTAGGTTTTGTGCAGGACTGACTAAATCTCCACCTCTGCAGGGATAGTAGGGACTGGTTTATTTTTTTGCGTGGGGATGAGGTTGTTTTGGTTAAGATTTTGTAGTAGACTGACAACTTGTTGTCAACTTGTGATACCCAACTGAATTGAACCAGCATGGTGCCGAGTGTGGGAGGCCCACCTGAGGGTTGTTGCCAACAAAATAAAAAGCAGAACTTGAGAAAAAGAAGGAAGCTGTTAGGGAAGCTGTAGAAAGCTGTTGGTTTTCTTGGAGGAGCTTGTCATGCTGGCTTTCCTGATGAACTCAGCTGTTTTCATTATTGAAGGTGCTTGGAGCCTTGTTGCTGAGAATGGATCTGATTCACTTTGGGTCAATTCTGGTCCTCACTTTGAGCATCACTTCCTCGCTCCAGAGGGGAAGATGGTGCCCTGCTCAGTCTCCTGCAGAAGCTTGTTGCACTGGTTTTCCTGATAAGTGCTTGGCTTATAGTCAGAGGAGCTTGGGACTTCACTGTTGCTGAGGATGGCTGTGGTATTTTTGGGGGAGCTCTCGTTCTTAATTTGAGCTTCACATCCTGGCTCCAGTTCAGATCTCAGCCTGCTAGCACAGATCCTTCATCCCACTGGCACAGAGTTTCTAGCTGCCACCACTGACCTTTGGGCCTTCCCAGCACAGATTCATGAAACAGGCCTTCATGAGACATTGTCATGGGCTCTAGGCCTCCAGGTGGATTCATGGGAGGCATTGTTATGGGCTCTAGGTCTTCAGCTGGACTCATGCAGGACATTATTGTGGAATCCAAGGCATCAGCTGGATTCTTTGTGTCTTTAGCATTTGAACAGATTTTCTGCACTCACTTTGAATATGACTCTTTGAGTGACTATTATAAAATAATCCTATAAATTATATGTCCTATATTAAATTGTTCCTCAAGAGAGAAGCCGTGGGATCTACAACCACCAGAAGTGCCATAAAAGCAGAGCCTCACGGAGCTCACAATTTGCTGCAAATTGCTTTAGATGTTGCACATAGAACTACAGGATTTAATGTTTCCCCTGCTGGACTTTGGACTTGCTTTGGTCTCAGTGCTTTGCATCCCTGTTTGTACCTTTTGGAATGCTAATGTTGTTTATCTTGTGTCATTCAATGTTGGAAGTGTTTATCTTTTCACTTGGATAAGGGCTCACAACTAAGAGTTTGTCTTAGATCTCAGAGCAGATTTGGGATTTGGACCTTTCAGCAATGCTGAAACTATTAGGACTTTGGCAACTCTTACAGATGGACTAAAATGCCTTTTACACAAAAGGATGGGCATGAGTCTTTGGGGGACCAAGGGTGGAATGTTATGGTTTATGTCTAGATGCCTCCCCCAAAGCCTCATGCAGTCATGGGGTAGGTTTCTACAGTTTTTCACTGATTCATGGTCCAATGCTAAGATTATAGGTGTGCATGCTCCACTTACCTTAGACTGGGTAGCCTGCATACAATATAAGGGAGGGAAAAAGGCTCGTTCTTGCTGCTGCACCTTCCTTTTTGCTCTTGCTGCTTTTGCTGTCTTCCATCATCATAAACTGTTGCCCCTGTGCCACACCACCCTGCCTTGGAGCCAACTGAGTGTGGACTGAAACCTCCACAAACTGTGAGCTAAATAAACCTTTTCTTCCTTAATTTTGAGTGTTGGGCATTTTGTCAAAGCAATGAAAGAAAAGTAACCAAGACAGGTCTCATTATATGGCACAAGCTGGCAACAACCTGGTGATCCTCCTGCCTTAGCCTTCTGAGGGGTGGGTATGCATGTGTGCTCCAAGCCTGGCTTACATATATTTCTAGGTTGGATGATGGGGTTAGATCGGTGCAGTAAAGACGGGTTGTAATGATTGGTACACTGTGTCAACTTGAGAAGATTAGAAGGTTAACTGAGTGACACAGCAAGGGGTCAGCATCCTCACTTTGTAAATATCCTCAGCCTGTGCAAGTGGAGGGCATGGAGATGGTGTGAGCATTACATCTGCCCTAGAGTGGGTAGCCTGTTTACAATATAAGGGAGGAAAAGAAGCTTGCTCTCCCCACTTTTTTTTGCTCTTGTTGCTTTTGCTGTCTTTTGGTGCCTTGAACTGTTGCCCCTTTGCCATGCCACCCTGCTTTGGAGCCATCTCATTTTGGATTGAAACCTCCACAAACTGTAAGGTAAACAAAACTTTCCCTTTTTAACTTTGGGTGCGTGGTATTTTGTCTCAGCAACAAGAGACAAGTAACTAAGACACAGGTGCAAAAAAGGGAGACTACAGTGTAAGAGACAGCCTTCCAAATTTTCTTGTTTATCCTTAGCTATTTCCTAGTGAAAGATACACTGTCAAGCTGATCAAATTTCTGCTTTACTGGGACTTATAACTATTGAATTAAATAATATACTAGAATGGTTTTTCACTTGTGTTTGTCAAAATCTCTATAAAAGCAAGCTTTGTGTTTCGGAAATTATTAGGTGAGATAATTAAACACTAATCCTGTGAAAACTGTGTGAGTGATTCCTCTCAGGAGGTGTTTAAGAACCACCTTTTGGGATGACCTAGGAATCCAGAAAAACACCAGAAGTTAGTGTCTCAAGTTGAACCGAAAGCTTGAGTGACAGTTAAATTTTATGTGTCTACTTGGATAGGCTTTGGTACCAAATTGTTTAGTGAAATATTGATGCAGACATTACTGTAAAGGTATTTTGTAGACGTGATCAACCTTTACCATAAAGTGACAGTAAGTAAAGTGTTTTATCATTAACAGTATGAGTGAACCTCACCTAATAATAGTTACAGGCCTTGAAAGCAAAAACTGATGTTTCCTAGAAAAGAAAAATTCCACTTTAAGTTGATAACAGAAATCCTGCCTGAATTTCTAAACTGTTAGCATGTCATTTTGAGTTCCTACTTCAAACCGGTTAAGCCATTTCTTTCTTTTTTTTTTTTTTTTTTGGTTTTTCTCCGGTACCGGGAACCGAACTCAAGACCTTGTGCTTGCCAGCCAGGCACTTTGCCACTGAGCTAAATCCCCTGGCCCGTTAAACCATTTCTTTAAAACAAATCTCTTTATTTATTTGCAACTATTGGTTTTGTTGGAAAGCCCTGAAAAATGTGACTTGTGAATGTCATTCTAATGCCGTCTATGACAAATGCCGTCTAAAACAGATCATTATATTTACCAGTGTTATGGTTCTAACGTAATATAATGTCTTTGTATCTGGAAACTTGTTTAAAGAAATGTATCTAGTTGCCAAGTTGACAAGGGGTGGATTGTTATGGTTGATACATTGTGTCAACTTGGGGAGTCTAGAAGTTTGGCTGAGTGACTCAGCAGTTCTACATCCTGGGGTGCAAAGGACATGCCCTTCCTGCTCTAGGATGTTATTCATTGTATCAATGTGAGAAGTTTAGAAGGTTAACTATGTGAGTGCCGCCCCCTGGGTGGGGGTAGCCTTCTTACAATGTAAGGGAGGGAAAGAGGCTACTTGCTGCCATTCCCCTTTTGCTCTTGTTGTTTTGCTGTCTTCTGCCTCGGAGCCAACCAAGTATGGACTGAAACCTCCACAAACTGTGAGCCAAATAAACCTTTCCTTCCTTCACTTTGGGCGTCGGGTATTTTGTCTCAGCAACGAGAGAAAAGTAACTAAGACCACCAGTTTAAAACCTAAAGCTTTCACTCTAAAGTCATAAAAAAGACAGGATGTCCACTATCACCATTTCTATTTAATATAGTTCTGAAAATATTAGCCAGATCAATTAGACAAGAGAGAGAAATATAATGAATAAAGATAGGAAAGGAAGAAGTAAAATTATCATTATTTGCAGACGACATGGTAGACGACATAGACAACCCCAAAAACTCCACCAAAAGACTCCTAGATTTAATAACCAAATTCAGGAGCATGGCTCAACACAATGTCAGTACTTAAAAATCAATAGCATTCATGTACACAAATAACAAACTCACTGGGGGAGAAATTAGGAAAGAACACTTTTCACAATAGCATCAAAAAATTAAATACTTAGGAATCAATCTAAAAAAGGAAGTAAAAGATCTCTATATTGAGGACTATAGTACTCCAAAAAGAGAGATCAAGGAAGATATCCAAAAATGGAAAGATACCCTTTGCTATTTGGTAGGAAGAAACAACATAGTGAAAATGGTCCCATTTTCAAAATTGTTATAGATTTAGTGCAATCTCTATAAAAATAACATTAATACCTCATAGAGTTAGATAAAACAATCCTAAAATGTATTTGGATCCAGAATAGACTTAGAATAGCAAAATCAATTTTGAGCAAGAAGTTCAAGGTAGGGGGCATCACAATGCCTGACTTGAAGTTATACTCCAGAGCTTCTGTGATAAAAACAGCATGGTACTGGCAAAAGCAAACAAACAAACAAACAAACAAACAAACAAAAAAACAGACCTGAGGATCAGTGGAACAGATAGAAGATGCAGAAAATACTCTAAATACACTCAGCCACCTTATCTTTGCCACCTTACAAAGAAGACAAACACATTCACTGGAAGAAAGATAGCCTCTTTAATAAATGGTGCTGGAAAAACTGGCTTTCCACATGTCAAAGACTAAAACTAGACCCATGTCTCTCACTATGCATTAAACTAAAATCAAAATAGATTAAATACCTAAATATTAAAATAGAAACACTAATTCTGCTGGAAGAGAAAATAGGTAGAACACTTGAAGACAGAGACTTCATGAACAAAACCCAGATTGCATAGGAAATACTAAAAAGAATTGTGATCTCATCTTATTAAAATTGTGATCTCATCTTATTAAAATTAAAAAATTGTGATCTCATCTTATTATTTTTTGCACAGCAAAAAAAAAAAAAAAATTACCCAAAGAGCGAAAAGACAACCCACCTACAAATAGGAAAATATTTTAGTAAATTGCTCCTCAGACAAAGGACTAATATCTAGAACATATAAAGAACTGAAAATATCAAACGTGTTTGATGATATAGTATCAAAAGATCTCTGCATTCTATGAAATGGGAAAATAAGGGCATAATTATATGTATATGTATATATATATATATATGTAACTACATATGTAATAAAAATAAACTCATACTAAAATGACAGAATATTTGGATTAATGATTCTTAATTTAAGGAAAAATGGTGAAATGTTTTCCAAACTTGTTGCAGAATACTGTGTTATCTCGGTTCATAAATGTAATTCATTCCAAGATTCTGAGGAAGATGGCTGCATTCATGTTCATGTGGGGTAGATGACCATTTGGTGTTACTCATCTTATGCAGAATTTGTGAGCAGAACCAAATATTTGCCAAGTGCTTCTGCTGGTGAACTGAACTGTTCTCAAACAGAAGCATTTTTGAGCCAAGGTATTACTATGTATTCAATGGAACTGTGAAAACATTACTCCAGGAAATCTTCTAAAATTTATTGGCTACCTAGTGCCAGACTGAAACATCCAGTTTTACAGGATGAAGGGTAGAAATGTTTGACCAGATGGGATTAGTTTTCAGTACTTCACGAGTGATTTGTAAATTTCTCAAATAAAAGCAAAGCAGAAGTTTCCAAATTAATTTCACAGAGCAATTATTCTGGGTATTTTTTTTTTTTTTTTTTTTGGTTTTTCTCCGGTACCGGGAACCGAACTCACGACCTTGCGCTTGCCAGGCAGGCGCTTTTGCCGCTGAGCTAAATCCCCAGCCCTATTCTGGGTATTAATAACAAAAGGGTGTAGTGGCTAGGTGAATCTGAGGTATGATGAATTATATACAATGACTTTTGGCTCTTTTTCTGTATTATAGATGGGATGGTTGGAGATCAACTATTTTTAATTTAAAAAGAATTTAAAGAACAATAAAAATGATGTAGAATTTCCAAAGAAGATGTTAGGAATTAACAATGGTTATTCTATTGCATATTGTTATCTTCAAAGTAGTTGCTCAGATTACCAGATATAGACTTGCAGTTTTGACTCTTGAAGTGAGAAATGTACTATGTTTCAAAAACTAATTTGATTCACGTATGCCTGTTAATCCTCCAGAGAAGGCTGGAATTGAACAGAAATTTCAATTCTGTGCTTTGATAATGCTATGAGTTTAAACCACTGAGCTACTTTTTTGAAATTTGTCTTCTCATATTTTATAAATGTTATCTATTTCTCAGAGTTGTTATAAGCTTCAGTAAGGTAATATTTGCAGATGTTTTTAAAATATCTAAAAATGCTGCCTAATTATGTAGTGGATACTTTGTTGCTTTGTGACTTCATGCAACTGGAGGGTTTCTGAATTCGAGGTTAGTTTTCCATTTCAAAATATTTGTGGGAGGTAGGACTGCATCTGCTACCATAGAAACTGTGAAGGAATATGCATTTTATTTTCTAGCTAATGATGGGGCACCTGATCTTGGTTTAGTGAATGAAACACTTCTTGATGGGACTTAGAATACTGCTAAGTGAGAGAGATGATTTTGTCTAATGTTTTCCAAGAAATATGTTTCATCTCTACTATATAATTCTACATCTTTCATGAGGTGAATTAAAATTCTCTGGTGCAGTCAACTCTGCATTTCAAAGATTTTCCTTGGCTTGTATTGGTTTAAGAGATATTTATTTTGAAAATATGATCTTTCTTTCAAAGTTAGAGTGCTTTCATTTTTCCTGGGCAAAGAAGGTACACAGAAAATCATACATATTTCATATATTTTAAATTGAAGTAAGCTGAAAAATTATATTTATAACTTTGTCTCAGTAAATTGTTCTCAGGAGTCTAGCAAAAATAAGCAAGCAAGCAAGCAGGCAAGTAAACAAAAGCTCAATTAGGCCACAAAGCTTTTGTTTTTATGAGGTGGATAATACCTAATCAATGCAACCTGCAGCTGGAAGCAAGAGGGGAGTCTCAAGGGGTGTTTTGTTTTGCTCTTAAGCGGGGCGTTATCCCAGGGAGTTTGTGGTGAAGGCTATCTTTTGCATAATGGCACCCACTAAACCTGAGAAGCAATCAGGAGATGGAGTTCAGTGTTGGAAATTATATAGTGGATAATAAAGGTTGTCTCTAAGAGGAAAAGCAAAGATCTAGTAACAAACAGGGTGGTGAGGTTCAGGCTGCCTCCCATTACATCTTTGTGAAAGAAGCATGAACAGTTCTCAAGACCGTCATTCTTAGATGTATTTATTGTTTTTATTATATTTCAATTTATTTCCGTAGCAAATCATCATGGTGACCATTCTATGAAGACAGTGTAGCAGGAAAAGGTAGAGAGTATTCTAGGGTCTCCATGGATGCTTTGGATTGGCCATCAGAGCTCATTCCATGGTTGTTCCAGGGCTAGGTCTACAAGGATGGAAATGAATGGTAAATTAGGAAATAGCTAAAGCCATCAACCATAACCCTGGTCATAAGAGGTACACAACATCATGCTGTTTTTATGTTTATGATAAAGATAAACCTGGCTAGCATGATCCATATATCCACATGGTCCACTTTATGGGTCCAGAAGAAGAAGGTAAGAAATTCCCAATACTAAAGGAAAAGAAGTCATTGCTTCTGTTTATACAAAGGAACATATCCAGTGTCTTGTTTTTCTTCTTTGAACTAACAATGTGTCTGACTTTCTGCTTTATGAGAGTGGACAGTCACTGCAGGACACAAAAGGCAATGAAAGGTATAATGAGGCTCCTGCTATAGTTTGGATGTTGAATGTCCAAAAGACCCATGTTGTTAAAATCTTGGTCGGTAGGTGGGCATAATTGCGAGAGGGTAGAATATGAGAGTTGTGGTTAATGGAAGGTCCTTTGGTCACTGGATGTGAGACTGTGGGACACCAGCCTCTCCTTTTTCTCCGTGGTCCTAAGGCAAAGTGTTTGCCCTGCTCACCTTCCTCACTACTGCTCTCCAGCTCCTCCATTGGGGCAGACAGCAGTGGGTCTGCTCGGTCATGGATGAGAACCTCTAAAAGTGTCAGCAAATACACAGCCTTTTCTTCATAAGCTGATTATCTCAGGTATTATGTTACAGTGATGAAAAGCTGACTGCTACAGTTCCTGCTCCTGGAACTGAGAAAATTGTTCAGTAGTTTTTGTTTTGGTAAAACATTGATGAGTATGAAGCTTTAAAAATCAAATTGTTCTACTTTGTATTATGGTATATGTTTTGCCCCTTATTTTTTTCTGTCTTTCAAAACAATCAGAGTCTTGTTTGCATGTGGACAAAAATTCCATTTTTCATTGTCTGCAGTAAGTTTATGCCTTGGAATAAGGGTGAAATCAGAGATACCAACACGGTACTCTCTCAGCCTGCCATCTATTTCTCCCCCAGCATGAGCTCTCTGTGCTGGGCGTGACGCTTGTATCTAAAATGTTTTACTCCCAGCTTGATTTGACCAAGTTAGGAAACTCCTTTATCCATCAGCAATCCAGGGGACACTAAAAACATGTTTCCAGAGCTGAAGGAGAAAAGATTACCTGACACTGTGAGACACAGTAATTTCCTCTCAGTGGGGTGTGCAAATATGGCCCCAATCCAATTTGGGGGCTTGAAGTCTTGAAGAAAATAATTGATTCAGGGCCCCAAAACTGTCAAGATGACAACTCAAGTTGGCAATAACTTTTGTGAAGAATCATGTTACTGTTGACTGTAAGGCATGAATTGGATGTTTACCTATGGATTAGAATACCTAGAGACAAAAGGATTCCACTTTCTGCAAGCTGCTCAGGTCTCTCCCTAGAGATTGGTAGGTTTTTATTAAGAAATACATGGCCCCCCAAAGTTAGCTAAACTGTTTAGGAACAGCTTCACTAAACAATGTGCCTCTGCAGCCAGCAGCAAGCTTTTCTGTTATAGTCAGAGAAAAATCATAGAAGAAAGTGGATATTTTCTAGAGTAATTTAAAATATGATGGGAAGTTTACTCGGTGGGAAAAGTACTTGATATTTAGTCATTAAATCAGAACTTGGGTTCAGAGCACCCCACTACTGGGATCATATTGTTTTGGGGCAAAGCTATAGGTAACTGAATGAATCTGGAGTTGTTCAATATGGCAACAAAATTCTCTCTGAATCCCTGGAACTATAATCTTCTGGTTGCATTTTAGAAGCCTAAACAACAGTTTAGGCTGTATCATTACTTCTGGATATTAAATAGAGCAATCTTATAATTTGTGAAAAAGATATAATCTTGTTTTGTAAAACCATGTAATTGTTATATAATAGAGTACTGGTAGGCCTTTAGTTTTGCAGATTGAGATTATGATTAACAGGCAAAGAATAAAATTGAGCTCAAAAAAGCCAAAGCATTTTGCTGAAATCTAAGGAAGAAATTTGTGAATGACTTTTGAGCTTGTATTCAGATGATCAAAATGTATTTGAGTGGCCAAATAACTGGATGATGCAGAAACTGAGGGATTTCTTAAAATCTAGAGAAAAATACAGACTAACCCAGGGAAAACAGTTGAAAAAATTTTATACAGATAAAAGTAATGACTATGAACCACAAGAATTATTGCCAGAGCAAATTATACCATTATACCAATAGCATAATGAGGCCTTTGTAGCAGTTTGGATATCGGATACCCACAAAGGCCTGGTGTCAAAAGCTTGGTGCCTGGAGGGTACAGATGGGAGATGTTAGTAGTAGAAAAATCAGTGGCAACAATTTGCCAGTATTATTGCTAATATTTGTTACTAATTTTTAGACATTATATACATCATTTCAATCATTTTAACAGCACTGAGGTAGATATCAAAATTTTTACTTTGCAGAGATGGGAATTGAAATTTGGACAATAGAGATAACAGGTTTAAATTTACAAAGATAGGTAATTGGACTGGGGTTCTAATCAAGACTGGATGAATCCAGAAATGAGTTTCCTTGACCACTCAGTCACCTTTTACTGTTTCTAAGTACTTTCATTTTTATTGTTTTAAACAATTAAAAAATTGATAGTAGAAAAGCAGAATATGGTGAAATGACTTAGTTCCATTAGTCAATGGATTAGAGGGCATGTAGTTCCACACTTTGGACAACATAGAACAAAACAAATGAAACAAAAATTTGATGACATTAAAAAGCCTCGGTTCAATTGAGATCTGAGGTAACCTCAATCCACTGTTTGCATCATTTAAATATATCTCAAATGTCATTCTTTAAAATGAATTTAATCCGTTCTGGAGAGAAAATATTTTGGTTGAAATGAGAGTTAAGGTCACCTGGAGTTTAATGTATGAAATTATGTCTAAATAAACTATGTTCTTAATATCTTCATCAGGCATTGTTACATGAATAAAGTGTAATATCTGAAAGAGGCTGGCGTGGTCATACTCCAACAGTGCTGTTTTAATTTGAAGAAGAATATCTTTCCCCCCTGAGCAGCATGCTGTATTATTTTTAAGACTCAGTCGTTCCCGTTTTCATATTGTTTCCTACTGAGGGACGTCAGGATCCCTGTAGTGATCACTATGTCATCTTAGCTGCAAACTTACGATGGATGTAGCACCAGGATGGGGACCTATAACTCCGGACTTACCTGTAAATGTGTCAGGAAGTGGATGTGTGCACTCAAAGCTCTTTACCTTTTCTAGATGATTAGTATTCTCAAGTATAAAATAATTTTCAATAGACGATAAATAGGACAAGTAATTTGAATAAACTCTACTTCCCACTCGGATTTTAAAATACATTGTGCAATGCTGGATTCTTTGGTACTGTATTTTAAAATTGTACTTACCTACGATGACCCATGTGCTTTATGACTGCAGACTATCCTTCATTTCGGCATCAATCTGATAACAAAAACAATGTAATATATAATTCAAAAGGTCCTTTATTTGCAGGCTAGAAGATCAGAGAGAAGGTATACCTCATACTGAAAGCTAGCTTAGAAGAAGAGTGTTGTCAAAATGCAATTTCATGCTATAGTTTTTATTGGTTGTGCTTCACATTTATTTAGCTTTATATTATTCCCTGCCTTAAAGAGTTTACCATCTTATTAAAGACATCATACCCCAGCGATATATGTGCACCCATGTTTATAGCAGCATAATTTGTTATAGCTAAATCTTGGAAGCAACCCAGATGTCCATCCACTGAGGAATGGATAAAAAAAGATGTGGTATTTTTATACAATGATTACTCAGCTATTTAAAAAGATAATCTCGAGGCTTTTGTAGGTAAATGGATGCAACTAGAGACCATACTCATAAGTGAAATAAATTGGACCCAGATGGGTAAACATATTGTCTCCTTGGTGTAGGAACCTGAAAGACTAGATAAAACTCAAAATGTACAATAGATGATAGGAAAGGGAAAGAAATTGCTCAAAAGAAGGAATGAATGAGATGAGGGAAAAAAGAAAAAAGAAAGAAGGAATGCAAAATATAAATATATATACGAATAGCTGCGATAACTATTACTGATGTCTGATAGTGTATTGAAATGAACAGTTAATGATTAAAATTTTTTATGTTCTGATCGATTTTGCATGCTTCTGTCTGGTGGTCTGAGCAACTGATTTGAAGGTAACAATATGCAATGGAATTACAATGGCGAACTCCTACCATCTTGTCTAGTGAAACTCCGTATTATCTTTACTGTTTTATTGAAGAATTATTTTCTTATAACCTTTAATGGTTTGAGCAAGCTTCCATTCTTACATCTGGTAATCTGAGCAATGTACATGAGGATAGTGATATGTAATGTAACAACCACTGTTGATTCATATTATTTTGTCCTGAGACTCTGTATCACTTTGAATGTTCTTGCTTTGATTTGTTTATGTTTGTGATACTGGTACGCTGCTACTGTTCTATTTTTTTGTTTATTTGTTTCTCATTTATTACTCTCTTTAAAATAAAAAAAAGAGTTTATAGTCTTCTTGGAAAAATAGACCAAAAAAGAAGAATTTAATAAATGTTAATTAGGAGGTGTACATCCAGTGTTATGTGTTAGAGGAAGAGTCTGCCAGGGAGGGATTCCTGGATGAGATGGTGCTTGAACAGTATCCTGATGTCTGTTGCAGGATGGGGAAGCTGGGATGAGTCTTTCTGCACAGAGACCTTGAGATGAGAGCAAGTTTAATGTTTGGGAACTGCAAGGCAACCTGGAGAACCCAGCAGGAAGTGCAAGACACACACTAGGCGGTCAGGCTGCAGAAGAAATCAAGGGTTCTACACCCTTGACTGGGGGAAATTTGGCCTTCAGTTTGGAAGCAATGGAAAGGTATGGGGGGAACATGTGAATTATTTTATATTTTACAGGGATTATCTTGGCTGAGTGTGGAGATGGAGTTGAGTATGAAGCCCTGGGGACAGACTACAAATATAATACCTCCTGGGAAGCTGTGGTCCCGGTGAAAGATTTCCTAAAGTTAGGCACTAAAAATGTTGAAAAAGGCAGGTAGAATATTGAGAAATATTAAGTTAGAGTTGATAGGACTTAGAATGTGATTGGATATGTGTGGAAAAAAAGAAGGATAAATCATCACTAAGATTTTATTTTCAGAAAATTATGATGATATTAATAAATTTAGGAAACATGAAAGAAAATTTTGGAAAAAAGATTTTGGTTACATTGACTTTGAACTTTGTTTGTTTTGTGTTTTGAGACAGGGTCTCTGTATATATTTCAGGCTGGCCTTGAAATCACTATGTAGCCCAAGCTGGCTTCAGATCTGAAGGGATCCTCCTGCCTCAGTCTCCGAGGTGCTGAGATTTTAGGCATTTGTTACCCTGCCTGGCTGAGTTGAATTTCTTATGAGATGAGATCTCATGTGATGACAGAGCCTCAGGGAGATCCTGAGAAGATGCTGGCACTGAGGGAAGAAGACCTGGCTGGACACAGAGCTGTAGCATAGAGGCACGTGTGCAGGAGAGAACCCTCAGGGAAATACCTTGGGGTTGGAAAGGACCAAGGAAAAAACTCTGAAATACAGAAGTTTAATGGGTAGATACAGGAAGAGGAAAATGTCAAAACAAGACAGGAAAAAACTTGTGAGAAAAAGCAGAAAATATACCACAGATGCCAAAGAAATTGATTCAGAAAGGAAGAGAAGGTTCTGCAAATCCAGTGTTTTGCAGAGAAGTCTGACAAGGTCTGAGCAAGGTTTGTTGGATTTATCAAGAAGGAGACTACTGGCGCGACCATGATGGGAGTGGTGTGGTAACATCAGAAGCCAGACTGCACAGGACTGGATAACTTCCAGGAGGTATAATGAGGCAGGGATACTCTGTGGGTTTCCAGGATCTCATAAGGAGAGAAGAAAAGAAAAATAGCTAGAGAAGTGTCCATAGTTTGTTTGTCTGTCATTTATATATTTTTGAGATAAGAAAAGCAACTTTAATACAAACTGGACAGAACCAGTGAAAAGAAATTGTTAATGCAAAAGTAGACACTACAATGAATGGAGAATGATTACAGGGAATGGAGGTCAGTGAAATTCAGAGTGATGCTTTTAACTTGGTATATGTTTTGTGATTTTAATAACAGTATTTGGTTTTCAGCCAATAGTTAGTCTTTTGCTGTCAAGATTTCACTTTTGTACTAATTAGCTCAGTGAGGATTGAAGACCTCGACAGTGTGGAATGAGCGGAACAGGCTAATGTGTATAATGAGCCTAGGATTTTCCTATCATCCTATAACCTCTGTAAATCACATTCTGCCTGTCTATTAAATGGTACTTAACGTTCAGGGTTGTTCCAGATTATTCTATAAATATGTGCCTGTGTAAGGCTGTTACTGTTCTGCTCGACACATCATGCCTTCTCCATCTCCCGAGAGGGTTCAGAAGGGAAGCAACGTGACAGTCCACCCTGAGGGTGGAGTCCGCACTCTGTCCACCGAGCTCCCCCTGGCTGTTTGCATCCGTCTGCTTTCAAAACTCTAGTGCTGAACTGCAGCTTGTAACTGCAGCTCTCTACAGACTTTGGACAGTCATGTTTGGTGTTGACTAAATCTCTCTTAGTCACATCCCAGAGCAGATTCAGTAATGAGCTCTCAGAAGAGTGTATCAGGATGTCCTGTCTGTGTGACGGTGGAGAGAGAAACTTTGAAACTACCTGTTGTCTTTCAGGTAATGGGCCTCTATGGCAGAAACATGTGAGCCCATTGTGACAGTGCCATGATAAAGCCAAAGGAAATATCGCTAGTTGTCTTATTTCTCAATCATGTTGATTAGGATGATGGTGGCTGGATTTCCTCCTAGTGAAACTCTACTTTGGGCCCTTTTGCTACCCTTCAGTAGTTGTGTCAAGTACATGTAGAAAAGCAAGCAGAGCTCGATCTCTGGATATAAGAGTGAAAGGAGTGGGTAGGCATTCATTTACACACAAAAAAGTCATGCAAATATAGAACAAGGAGACCTAGTATGTTTTGCTCTGAATGTAGGGTAAATAGGACAAATAGCCACATTAACTGTTGGGAAATAAGGTGAACGCTGTTCTATCAGGTGTTCCATGACATGACATGACATGACAGGTGTTCCTTCCCATAGAAGGCTACAGAAACAGCACAGCATCAAGTCTCTGGGGCTGTAAATCATCAGTTATGTACAAGAGTCTTAACAAGCCTATTGATCTACCTCTTCTTTAGCAATTATTGAATGATGGGCTACTTAGCTGCACTAGTATAAGTTTGCTGGTGACAAAACAAGAAAATAGAAATCTGTCACCTCATCACTGCAGTTGAAACTAAAAGTGTTTTACAATGACAATATGTTATAATGGAAAATACACTGACAAGCAAGTCAAAGACATGAATCAAATAGAGACTAGAAGGTAAATGTAAAAATCAGGAGAGAAATCATCCCTCAGGAGATCCTTAAGGGAAGTTAAAAAGAAAAGAATGCTATGCAGCTGTATTTGTCAAGCTGATTAAAATTTTTGTTTTTTAGGTGCAATACAATAAAAAGCAAAACAAAATTTCTTTAAAATATTAAGAGAATTTATACTTATATTGTAAGGCTTTTTACAAAGTACTTTTCATAGCATAATTTCTATAAAGTCACTTCAAATATAAAAGAACTGCTACTGAGAACAGACCAATCATTTTCCATTTTAGAGAAATCCAATGTACATTTGATGGAAATTATGAAGGGATTATCATGCTTAATTTATGGAAAACTTTTCACAAAGCTACTTGCAGTGAAATAGGCAATTTCTAAATCCAGAAAAAATAAGTTGACTACAAGTATTTAAATGGGGACTGAGTAGGCTCTGAAAGGAATGAACTGGGTGAGAAATTACACTCGATAATTTTAATAGTTTTCTTCGAACATTTATACTTTTGTGATTCTCTTACATCAATTTCTTGGATATTTTCAAATATGCTATAGAAGAAACCATCCTTTTTTTCTTTCATAGTTTAATGAGCAAAAATTCATATACATTCTAAATAAATATTTATAGAAAGTGACTTATAATTGGTATTAAATCATTAGGCTAAGATCCTAGTGATGACCTTCACAGTACAGTTATTTTTCTATAAAGACAAACAAATCTAAAAAGTAAAATATAGATCATAAATCATTACTTTTTTACTATTTTTTATTTTAAAGAGCATAAAAATATTTAAAAATATTAGAAATGATACAGAACTTCTCAAAACAAGATGCTAGGAATTCAGCAATGGTTGTTATGTTGCCTATTGTTGTCTTCAAATTAGATGTTCATATTAACAGATATAAGCACACGAAATTGGTCAAAAAATGTAGGCATTAACTGTTAGTACTTTCAATAAACCTATAGAAATCAGCAGTATAATTATCTTAGCTATTCTGTGTATATATGTATATTTTCCTCCTTCCTTCCTCTCTCTCTCTCTCTTTCTTTTCTCTTTCTTTCTTTCTTTCTTTCTTTCTTTCTTTCTTTCTTTCTTTCTTTCTTTCTTTTTTCTTTCTTTCTTTCTTTCTTTCTTTCTTTCTTTCTTTCTTTCTTTCTTTCTTTCTTTTCTCCTAGAACAACTGGGATGAGGGAAAGGAGATCATTAATTATTATGGTTTGTGTCTAGATGTCCCTCAAGGCCTCATGCGGTCATAGATGAGGCTTTTCAGAGGTGGCCAAATCTAGAGTTTGTGATGCTGGGATTAAGTGTATGATACTGGGATCAAAGGTCTGTGATTACTATAGTAGTCTACTGATTGGTTTGGCTTAGATCTGGGAGTGGATAATGGAAAGGTCTACCCTGGATGTGAGTGTTACCTGCTCAAGTGCAGGTAGCCTAGATAAAATATGAGACAGAAAGAGGGCTAGTGTCATTGCTTGTTGCTTGTTACATTGCTGCTTTTCTACCTTCTGCCCATCATGAACTGTTTATCCTTGCAATGGCCCTCTCTCATGCTACCCTGCCTTGGAGACAGCCAACTGTGTACTGAAACCTCTACAGAATGTGAGGTAAATAAAACTGTCCTCCTTTAACTTTGAGTGTCAAGTATTTTGTTTCAGTAAGGTCCTTCCCAGCACAGGACAACTAAGATCAGTAGCAGTGCTTTATGTTTCTTAGTGACTACTTTGAAGGTAATGATACATAGTGTAATAACTATTATTATTCTCATTATTTGGTAATGAAAATTTGTTTTATTTGTTTATAAAATAAAAAAAGAAGAAAATAATAAATTCAATTGGTTTAACCCCCCCCCAAACAATAAAACAAAACAAAAGAAAAAACAAACACAAAACACCTCAACTTCAGCCAGCAGAGTGGGAAAGGGGTACAACTTAATATGAGCTTCAGAGTTAAACAAGGAAGAAAGATTGTGGCATGGTGTAGAGTTGTTCTTATCAGAGCCTCCATATTCCATAAATGATGTGGCTAAGGCCATGAAGTTCTTGGAATTATGACTCCTATCTCCAGTGGGGTAAAATGATATATAGCGTTGCCCTTACCTTTGGGCTCTACTAAATAATGCAAGCAATTAATAGAGAGTAACAGATAAAATGAAAAATATGTGGGCTATTTCTGAAAAAGGCATACAAAACTTATTTTCATAAAGTGAAATTGGTAACTGCCTTGGAGGACGAGAGTATAATGTAAGACTCTCACAAATCTCAGAAGTTAGGGAGAGCCGAGGGCTGTCACCGTGGCCCACATGGCCTGAATGGGGCTCTGCTGGCCAGCAGTCCACAAAGAGTTGGAGGGACCCGAAGAGGCAATCTCACTCCGGCTTACAGGAGAGAACCAAAAAGGCTTGGATGCCATGAGTAGGGAAATACGAATTTATCTATTATGACACAAAGCTCATGATTGTACAGAGTAAAAAACACATGATGTAGAAACTATGCAAATATATTTAAGAAAGAGAGGAGGAAGAAAGGACAGAGGAAGAGGAATGGGAAGGAGAAGAGGGAAGAAGAGAAGGAACATCATTTAAAGAAAGATGACCTGAAGAGTTAACAATAATTGAGAGAAGTGGGGAAGAAAGTTGGAAGATTCATATCTAAGAGTTCTAATATCTTTGTCTGTCAGAATTGAGAGCCACTGATAGTGTCTGAAAGAAATATTCATGGTTAAAAAGACTAACATTTAATAGTAAATCCTCTAACTTCAGAAAATAACTATTATGGTAAAGAAACGTTTTTGTAACCTTTAGAAATTTTTCAGTTACATTTTTTTTTCTGGTTTCATATTAAAACAAAATGAAATTTAATAATTTGATTGGTAAAATAAAAGACATGACACCATTTTTATAAAGTATCTTTTTTATGAATTTGCCTGCCCATAAGTGTGTATGTGTGTATGACTACATAAACGTGCATGTATATGTACAGGCTCTGGTCTGAAAAACACACTTTGCTGCCTGTATTCATAAACCTTTTTGTTTCTTAAAACATAAAATTTTCTAAGCTTGTAGCTACCTTCATAAATTTGCTTTTAAGCGAACATAATATGGCAACAGTTGTTTTCTTACTCTCACTGGTAAGACACCAAAGTTGTGAGAGCACTGTCATAATATTTCAGTAACAAGACAGAACTGAGTGAATCTGAGCGCACAGACTCTTTCCGTCTTCTTCAAGGATAAGTAGAGAGTTATGCTTTCTCACCTGTGCATCACAGTAGCGAGGTGGCGAATTTATGGAGCAGCACTTGGAGGCAAAGTCCGAGCGTTCGTCCACCAGGCCAGCCAGTTCCGTGGGCGTGGCATCGGGGAGTTTTGTTCTTAGTCGCGCTGCCAATCTGAAACACCATGTTTAGGTAAGGTTTTCTAGATATGTCTTATAAACATTCTTAAGGCAAAGTGACATCCAATTCAAATCTTGTACAATAAAAAAATAGAAATACTTGTAGGTATCATAAATGCCATTTTTCTGTAGTTGTTGAATGAGTTTTGGTGATATTGAGATTAGAAAGAAAAATCTATGCCTCTTTCAAGACCATGAAAGTAAACATATAAATTGCTGCTGAAACTGAACTCCAATCATTCCATTGTTGTTTGGCTATTATTTCAACATGAATGATTTTCTCTTCTATTTCCTCTGACCTTTCATTCCATCTCTGGTTTTGGCTTTCAAGTTCCTTAAAGGACATTTCCTTCACAAGACCTCCTGTATCTTTATGTGTTTCCTTTCCTCCCATATTTCCCCTCTCAGTTTGCCTCTTCTCAACCCCTTATGCTAGAAAACACTGAAGCAGGAGCCAGGCACTTTGGCCCTTGTTTTTAGCTGTTCATTGGCTAACTGTCTCACATTCAAAATAGTGATAGCATGTGACAACACTTGATTATTTTGATTTGAATATCTGTGATTTTGGTGCCTCTCCTCTCAAAATGGACAATTCAGCTTGGTTTTGTGACCTTCTTTAAGATGCTCTTGCCGGGGGCTGGGGATTTAGCTCAGCGGCAAAGCGCCTGCCTGGCAAGTGCAAGGTCGTGAGTTCGGTTCCCGGTACTGGTACCGGAGAAAAACCCCCCAAAAAAAAAAAAAAAAAAAAAAAAAAAAAAGATGCTCCTGCCTGCTCAGAAATGACCAATGAGAAGTAGAAGAGACCCACGTTTACCTGGAGTTGGGCAAGGCAAGGTGGGTGCAGGGAAGAGACAGGAGCCTATGGGGAGCCTAGTTTGTCCACGAAAGCTTTATTGAAACAGTAGGTTCTAGTTGGGGATGGGAGGCAAGGCTGACCAGAAGGCAAGTAGAAGATGGGAGAGATAAATAGAGGGTGGAGGGAATTTCAGACACCTAAACTCAATAGTCTCAATCTTCTCTAATTTCTTAGCCCAAGTGTCAGGCCTCCTCCATGTTCATCTGGAATTGAGATGATAAGATGATTTCTCAGTTGACTTCATACAACCCTGGAACTTGAAACCTTTAACAGACACTTAATTTTGAATTATCTTCTTGACATCTCCATAATGTTCTTTTGAGATTATGCCATTGAACACTTCCGATAACTGAGAAATCACCATTTCAATCTTAAGGCTCACATTGGTTTCTTTTCTTTTGGAGTTTGACTAAGGTACAGTTGGTGGAAGTCATTGAATATGTCGTACTTTTAGAATTCTCTAGGGAGATCTTTGTGGACGTTCTGTTTGTGCTTACTGGTTCAAAATGATTGGAAATGCATCTGGGATATTTACAAAATAAAGTTGAGAATGACATGGTCTTTCCAAGTGGGGACTTTTCCCAAGAATCCAGTACCTCCTCTGTCATTACTAAGGCTTATTATTTTACTGTTAACATCTATCCATAACAAATACTTTCTCCTCCTTAACTGGGGAAAATGACTACTGTACAAGATTGCAGGTTTTTCACATTTGCATTTCTAGTCTATAAGGAGCACATGCTGCTGATGACTGACACAGCAACAGATCAAAAGTTTGGATCTTCTTTTCTGTGATGAAGTCAGTTTTATAGCTCCTTAATACGTGTACCAATATCCACAGATAACTTCAGGGCAAGAAACTACTTGCTAGTGTGATTTTTGTTGAGACTGGCCGCTCACTTGACACAGGGAATGTTTTTCCTGGGAAAAGAGCACAGCTGCTCCTTATACTGGTGTTAGATTTTACTTTTAAAAACTCCTTAATTCCAACTCTTCATTTTATTGTTCATGTAGCATATCCTACACTTTTTTTTTTTTTGGTGCCAGGAATCAAACTCAGGACCTTGGGCTTGCCAGGCAGGCACTTGTGCTGCTGAGCTTATCCCCAGCTTCCATATCCTAGACTTTCAATTACCATAAAACCATAGTATAGTACTAGACAAATATTAATGCCGCATTTAGAGAATGTGACCAGAAGAAGCCTCTTACTTTTTCTTGTATTCAGTAAATGTGTTTTCTGAATAATCTGCACATAATTCTTGTCCTTTCTTAATGAAAGAAAATAATTTCTTCTTCAGTTGAGAACCCTGTTAAAAAATAATAATCTCATGACAAAATCCTTTGTCTTGAAACACTGTCCCATGAGGCTGCTGACTCAGAATTCCATATTTCATCCACACCAGGCATTGGGAAGCATTTTCTGTATAAGGCCAGATAGTCAATATTTAACCCTTTGTAGACCATATGTATTCTCCATTATAACTACTCCCCTCGACAAAAGTAGTCCTGAACAATGTATACACAGTGAGGATGGCTGAATTCCACTGAAACTTTACAATGAACATTTTGAATTTCATTAAATTTTCATGTGCCATGAATTAGTTATTTACTTTTGCTAGTTTTTTCACATTAATTAAGACATACAATTTTTTTCTCTTCTGATCCTGAGGTCATGCAAAAGTTGTAGTAGCCCATGAGCTGCAGTTTACCAACCCTGGACTGATGTGGTTGAAAAAGAAACTCTCGAGCATTGTACCTTGTCAGTAAAGCAGGCGGAAGAGTCTTCAGAGTCACAGCATTCATTAAGGCCTTTCAGGGTTGGCTCCAGTATTTTGCTGAGGAATACTTCTGGAATAGGGGTTCTTCTGCTTAGTTCAAATGTATACCTTGAACAAGAGAGAAAAGAAAATAGATAGTACTCTTTGAGGCATATGTAGGTGTGTGTGTATGTGTTTATGTTCTGAAACAGGACACACTTATGACAAAGGCAGAGCCCTTGTGCATCTTTTTTTTTTCCCCTGTGCCTCTTTTTTTTTTTTTCCTCCGGTACCAGGAACCGAACTCATGACCTTGCGCTTGCCAGGCAGGCGCTTTGCCGCTGAGCTAAATCCCCAGCCCCCCCTTGTGCATCTTAATTAAGAGATTTAGCCAAAACTGACTCAATATCTACAAGCTTTAGATTTTATAATAATTTCATTAAAATCTGTTGCTAATATTTTGAAGTATATATTAATATATTACATAATATAAGTAAATATAATACATATACATAATCTGCTCTACATGTAATATATACATATATAATATATAATACATAAACACATCTTCAACTCCCATGGAACTGTACTTTGTAATATAATTGATCCTATAGGCAACATTGAGTGGGTACTTTACACAACTTTTGTGTAAAAATAAAGTTTGTATAAATTTCTTTATCATGTCTTATCCAACTGTTTGCTATGCACTTATGAAAACAATATTTATAAGAAAAATGTAAATTAAAGTTCCATTAGTATCTAAATTCTGATATTGGGAATTGATACCCTAAAGTTCTTTACCAATCTATTTGTGAAATATGTTTATGCTGATTATGTATACTGAGTGAGTGTTCATAGTATATGCCACCCATGGCATATTTGCCTTATAGTTCTTTTTATAGTAAGGTAAAACAAAATAAAGATTTATCATTTCTTCAAATTCAAATTCTTTTTATACTTAGAGGTAGTGAATTACAAGTAATATTATAAAACCAGTTAAATATGTGATAAATATTTTTGTCATACTATATTTAATAAATGGGGAATTTTATTGTATAAGAAGCTCAAACTTCCTTTCATTTGCATTTCTACATGAAAGTCCTATTGGCAACCTGTGCACTAAGGCAATATTATCATTTTCAAGTGAAGTGAGAAGAGATTGGAGCTTAGAAAGATCAGCTCACTTCTTTCACTACACATGCCCAGTAATCAGAGAGGCAGAATCTGGAACCCCAAGTTTGTTTCTCCATATAAAAATCTTTCTATTAAACTTGATTGTTCTTCATTTAAAACAGACTATTCAGTTTTTAAATTCTGAGCAATTTTAAATCAATTAACAAATACTTTAAGTCCATAAAAAACATATGAATAGCATACCTTCCCTCAGCCAAGTTTTGTCCAAGTCAGGGTAGAACAGAAGCACATCCCAGAGCACCCCTACTTACTGATCCAAGGCCTTGGTGTTTTTTTGCCCACACACTTCTGTATTCGTGGGCAACTCGATGGCTGGCAGCTCTGGTGATGGGGCAGCTGGCATGAAGTATATGCACGTAAAAATGCCCAAGGGCGTTTCTTCTTGACAACATTCTTCAAACTTAGAATTCTTCTTGGATAATTTGTCACAGACTGTTACTGTGAATTCAGGCAGCTACAAAAGGAACAGTGAATTTGTGCCTTGTTAGTTTCCTTGGTAGCCTTATGAAAAGCAAGACTTAATCTTATAAGTCCTAGAAGCATATTTATAAAAATCAATGTGAATATTCTTAATTAAGTAAAAATATGGAATATCCGTAGACATAAATGAAGACACATGTAATAGAGATATGTAACGGAGTCCTAGTTAAACTTGTATATCATTATAAAAATATCCATTAACACAGTCACACATTTTTGATGGAAAAACCCAGACAACACAAGCCATCTATTACTAAGCGGGCTAACAAGATCTTGAAGACTGACCTTCATGTAAAGCAATTAGTTCAACTGGTATCTACTTGAGAAAGTTATACAAATTAAAAATAGTGAAAACATTTGAGCTGCCCATCAAATTATAAAAAGTGTAGTAGAAACATTAATAGGATCTAATAGTATAACGGTTTCAGTACTAATAGGACTTGGCATAATAATGAAATGATCTATTTCTGCACTACAGTACTATTATGCATTTGAAATGTGGCTAGCATGAGTGAAGAACTGAGTTTTAAATTATATTCAATCTAAATATATATATTCAATTTGAATTATTAAATTTAACTAATTGTGTGTGGCTAATGAATACTGTACTGTACAGTGCAGGTAGAGTAAGAGTTTGGGAATCAGTTAATTATGTCTTTATATGTTGATCCTGTCACTTAAAAGTTATACAGATCTGGACTATTGAACCTTGTTAATCTTTCTTTATAGAGTTAAGAAGATAATGCATGTGAAGAGCAGCTCAGAAGCTTGTGTGCCAGTTGGAGTATGTACCCGGTACTGCACACGGCAGTGCTCAGGGCTTACACCTTACCTCTTTGGCCATGCAGTCCTCAGAGGTGGACTCACAGCATTTAGAGAGCATTGTGGTGATGTCTCCAGCTAGTGGCAAAACATCCTCCAAATCAGCAGTAGGCACTTTTTGGGCTAATTTTATGAGATAGCTGGAGTTAAAAATGAATTTGTTAACATACCCACATTCTCCATGTTCTTGGTTTCATTACCACACTACCTAGTTGAATAATGCAGTTTCAAAGTATGGAGTGCATCTGCCACGTGATAGAGTCTGTGTACGGAAACCACACATTCAGAATCAAGTCATTCCAAATGAATGTTTTCATATTTTCAGAACTCAGATGCAATTTCTCTTCTGGCCAGATCTACATAATTGAAGCCCGCCTTTAAAATGTTGAATCCAAAACAGCAATGAAGAAAGTGTAAGTATTCAGAACTAGGGAGATAAATCTTTCTCAGATGGGAAGGGGATCAGAAGATGGAGGGAAGGGGTGGGAGAGGAATCGAGATGTGCTGCATACAGGCACCAGCTCCACGCAAGGAGTACACACACTGTGTACTGCACACATGGCCTCATAAAAATGGAGCAAAAATGAACAATTGTAGAAGGGGAAAAACACAGTCATGCCTTTCTAGTTATGATGCCTATATTGTGTTTATAAATTCACATAGAAACTACTACATAGCTAAAAGAAGTGATAAAAAAGCTGCAGCCCTACACTGAAGCGTTGATAAATGTTGATGTTATGAAATACTCATATTTTATAAGATTTATATGTGTAAGTGATATTGCGCTATACTATTCTCATGTTTTCTTTTTTCTCACTATATCAAGAATATTAAATATTTTTCTACATTAATATTCTTAATACTTCAAAATATCATTAAATATTCTTTTTCAAGAATTGTGGTTGGAAAAAAAACAACCTTAAATTTACCATTCTCCCCAATTTTAATGTGTAGAGTGCAAAAGTGTTATGTGTATTTACACTGCAATGCAATGGAACTCTACATTTTTGTCTTGCAAAGCTGTATTCCATTAAACACTGATTCTTCTGTTCCTACCCCCAGTTTCTGGCAATGAGCTATCTACTTTTTATAATTTTAACTAATTTAGGTACATTATATGAGTGCCATTGTACAGTTTCTGTCTTTTATTAACTGGCTTATTTCACATAGCATCACATTTTCAAGGTTCATCCATGTTGTGGCATGTGATGTTATTACCTGTTTGAAGACTACAAAATATTGTAACATATAGGTTTTTTTCTTTATCATTTCACTTGTCAAAATACATTTTGGTTGCATCCATCTCTTGGCCATTGTGAATACTGCTACAATGAGCATGGGAATATAAATACGCATAGTGATCAAAACATAGGATGAGGGTTTAAATTATGTAAGTATTACAGTAAAAGACATATTGACATGAATCCCCTTCAGAAGTCTCCTCCCCTTCACTCCAGATACACTTGTCATTCTTGGCACTTCCTGAAGCAGACCTGGAAGTCCTCTTCTGTCTTTAGCTATGCTGTCTTGGCTGCCTCGGTGCCTGAGTTAATTTAAATCACTTACCTTTTGTGGTCGCTTTGACTTTGGGGAAGAGCCAGACATCTCAGGATGCTTGATGCAGTGCATAAGGTGCATGAGACATACGCTTATGTGTTTGTGAGTCTGCCTGTCCTTAGATGCCTCTCAGTGGCAGCGTGCAGTGTATTTGTGATTACACCTTAAAAAGACTTAAGAAAGAGCACTTCCATGCCTGCTCTAGAATGTGGCAAGAACAATGCGATAGGTGTGTTCCTAGAAAGGGGAGTATTTTGAGAGGCTAAACAGCAATGCATCTTCTACTGTAATACACTTTAAAAATGTAAATTTTCACCATGTATTTCAGTCACCCCTTGCCTTTCCTTTCCTCTGTGCTGATTATGTCCTTTAGGCAGAAGTTTAATATTTAATGTGGCTCCCTTTTCCTTGCTTTTCTTGAGCACACTGGTGTCACATCCAAAGAATCATTGCCACATCCAGCACCCTGAGAAAATGTCCCTCTACGTTATCTTCTAGTTTTATAGTTTTAGGTCTTACATTCAGCTCTTCAATTCCTTGTTGAGTTCACTTTGCATATGGTGTAATGCTGGGGCACAGCTTCTTTTATCTGCGCATGGATATCCAGTTTTCTCACATCACTTTTTGAAGAAACTTTTCCCCATCAAGTAGTTTCAGTACTCTTGTTGTTCAAATATGAAAATGTTTTATGCCTGGGCTCTATTTTCTATTTCTTTGGTCTATTTATCTGACCTCATGTCAGCATCACACATCTTGAGTGCTGCTTCCTTCTAGTATGTTTTGGTATCAAGAGGTTTTAAGATCCCAATTTTACTCTTTTCCAAAATTACTTTGACTCTTTGGTGTACCTTAAGAGTGCCTTTTAGTTTTAAGATGGTGCTAGACCTTGAATCTGCAATGTCCCAGAGTCCCGGTATTGGGAGGTGGTGGGATCCTTAAGAGATGAGGCCTACAGAGAGGACTGTAGGTTATTGGGGACACACCCACCAAGGGGGTAATTAAACCCCAGCCCTCTTTCTCTTGTTTCTCCTGCTTTGCCGTGTGCTCCTACCATGCTATGGCCTCCCAGCCCCAACGCCACAGGGCCAACCAGTCACAGATGGAAACCCCTAGAATTGTAATTTGAAAGAAGCCCTTTGCCTTTATAAGTTGATTATTTCAGATATTTGTTATAATAATAGAAACTAACATATTTTTCTGTTTGACAAAACATGTTTTATGTTTTTGACAGAAATTCCACTAGGTCAGCAGATTGTTTTTAGTATGGATATTCTAATAGTATTAAGTCTTCCCCAAAACCACAGGCACGAGATGTTTTCCATTTATTGTATTTTCTCTTTGCTTTTCTAGAGCCGTGCTTTGCATTTTTCACTAAGTACTCTTTTATTATACAATTAAGGCAAACTGTGGTATTCTTTTATATTTATGTACATAATTGGGACATTTTTTATCCTATGCCTATTTAGGAAATCTACAATTTTTTCTTATCAAAAATATGGCAGCAGTAATTTGTACATTAACATTGGTTCAATGCAACTTATATTGCTTTTTTTATTTGTACATGTTTACAATATGTCATGTTTACATTCTTTGTGGGAAGCCGGAACACGTACATCTAAATTCCTTTTTCCATTCCTTCTCTCCTCATCCTCTATCTCCCTCCATCTCTTGATCCTCTTCCCACTTGAGAAAGATGGTATTTCTTTGGAGTAAATTCTTTGTCACTAATGCAAGTATCAAGTAATGATTAATTAAGTAGTATATGTGGTGATTTTATGTTATAATTCTTATGCTCTATTTGCCAAATACACAATCTCAATGTAAAAGATAAACAGAAGGAAGCACTAGAGAAAGTGTCAGTGAGTATTTGAGCAGTTCTGTGGTAGACTCTGTTCTATATTGTCTTTTAGAAACATTGTGTTAGAGAACACTAATATGATAGACGGTACACAACCAAACTTCTAAACCTCATTGTGCTTAGTTTTTACCTGATCCTTGATTTCTCCTTTCCATAGACAGCATATTGTGAGCAGAACCGATTGGACATACTGGTCAGGAGTGATAAGTGTCTAATCTGGAGTCTCTAGAGAATAAGCAAGACTCTCATTAGATATTCAAGACTCAGTAAAAACAATGTATACAAACAGTAAAAATAGATTTTAATTTCATTACATTTTTGATGAATAGAAAACCGAGCACTGACTAAATGGACTTATTGATACCTCCTTTCTAGAACTGGCATATTTATTTCTCAATTAATGAAACCCTAATGGAGGCATTTTTGAAATTTTATTAATTGCAAAATTATATGAAGAAAAAACATAGAACATAGGTAATGAATGGAACCTACTTCTTTCACAAAGCACAGGGTTGGACTTGGGGAGGTGCAGCAGGACCCGACCATAGAGAGATAACTCTTTGCGTAACCAACTAAAAGTAGTAGTGGAACCTGTCCATAATTACTGGAGTATTCATACAAAAATCTGTGGGAGAAAAACAGGATCAGTTAAAAATTTCGTAGAAAAACAAAACCTAACACTTCATAAGTATTTTGATGGAGTGATGATACAAGTTTATAGCTTTAATGACCAAAAACCACTAGGTGGCAAGCGCAAGGTCGTGAGTTCGGTTCCCGGTACCGGAGAAAAACCAAAAACCAAAAAAAAAAAAAAAAAAAAAAAACCACTAGGAATTTACAGAAAGAACCATCGTACTCATCCTGTTTAATCAATGTATTTTTTTTTTTTTAAAAAAAACGTAGGTTCTTTGATTCCCATGTGATCTACCTGAGGGAGGAGTCATTTTTCCTTTTTTCTCTTGGTATCTAGACAAGTCCATCACCCATCACCCAAGCAGCTACTTATTAAGCTGCTTGTTGAGTTAATTACAATGATCGCAGTCAGTGGATGGACTGTTTAGTACGTATCTCAGTTGATTATCCTAGAAAACAGCTATCTTTAAATTTACGTGTTTGTTGGGAGAAATCATTTTAATTTTTAATAATATAAGTTCTTATGAGCTAAAAGAGATTCTGAAATCTTGGAAAAATTCCTCTAAGAAGATTTATAGGAGTGGATAAACTAATTTATAACTTTTATAAAAAATCCAATTTGAATGACATTGCTTTTGATTTTTTTAATATCTGTATACGTATTTAGTATTTTCCTGCTATCATACATTGACTTTTCCCCATTTTTGTCCATATTTAGACTCAGAATAACATAATCAGATTCTAATCTGGCTCCTCACGTATGTTAAATAATGAGAAGGTCAAAGTTACACGCTCACTTTTGTAGTTCCTGCATCAAGTTTATAGCTGTTATTGGAGATACATAGGAGTGAAGGAAAGAAACTGCGTTTCTTAGGCTTTAACACAAAGTAAATATTTGAAGTGTGCATAGAAAGAGTTGTTTCACCATTTGGGGTCTGCAAGGATCCCTGCCGGAGAGGAATCCCAGTAGGGGCTCTTAAATGTTTGAATATATATATACATATCACGGGAACAGGGGATCCAGCGGCTTCTGCTTAGGTGATAGAACTGAGCCCGTGGCGGGAGTCCGGGACAGCTCATTTCTGGCTGAGAGAGGCATTCGCGATCGGGGCTGACAGGAAGATGCACCGCCTCGGGACAGAGCCCAGGTCCCACCGCTGGTAGCTGCGCAGGTTGCCGCTGAAGCGGTGCTGCTCAGAGTGGGGAGGTAGATGAGACTCAGTGCAGAAAGTTTATAACCTAATATCTGCTTAAAACAAGCACAGCTTACTGGTCAGCGAATGTCCTCGGATCTTTACTGAATGCCTCACAGATTTCGTCATTCGTTGGCTCCACGTAGGTGGGGAACTCCTTCGGCTGGTGGCTCAGGGCGGCCATGCAGAGCTTCCGCTCCAGGCCCTCCGTGGCACAGCACTCGGGAATGCCTTCGTGCACGGGGAAAGGAGAGTCGCTATCACAGGACCTGGCGGACAAGGCTGAGGTCTGGACCGCAAGGAGAAAAAAGGGAAACTCACAGATTATGCAAGTTGCTTCCCTTGTAGTTCTCCATCTAGCATCAGCTCTTTTTTTCACTGGTACGTGTCTGAAGTGCCTGATGTTTACATTATGGGAAGTTGGTACATGTGCCTAGCATACCCTCATTTCTGTCTCCTCTCTGTCCTTCCTCTCCCCGTCTCCCTCCATCTCTTGACCCCCTTCCTCCCTGAGAAAGACCAAACTCCCTACTTCCTATCATCTGTCTTTTATTTTACCTTTTATTTATACTTTTGGCATAACATCTTAGTATGTAATATAACAATTCTCATTAGTAATAAAGTGGTCATGCAGAAGTGTCTGTGAAATGGTTTGTCAATATGAAAACGTGCACAATTACATTAGAGGCAAGTACAGGTCTTATTTATGGTGAGAGAAGACTCCCTTCAGAGTAGACCAAACAATAGATCCTTTATAACAAATAGACTACATCTGACTGCAGCCACTAGAATTTCAGCCCCTTGCCCTGTGTCTGTCCATGGGGACATGAGCTCTATGAAGGTGATAGGAGCATCCATACCCTTGTGGTTCCAGGGCCGGCCCCCACTGCTTTTGGCTGAGGTTGCCTCGACAGGGATGAGGACCACCTCTCCTCCCCTTATTGAATGAGCAGACTGCTGATACTTCACTATTCCGGCCTACAACTCTTTGCCTAGTTGCTCCAGAGCATGCTTTTGCATCACAGTTATCCCTTGAATAAGCGATGCCAAGGTTACACAACCCAGAACTTTGATTCAGTAGGTCAAAGAGGTGTGAAAATCAATTTTCCTCTGAGTTTCAAGACATATTTTCAAGAATGGCACAGGCTGAAGACCACTAGTGCACTGTGATTTCCGGCCTCAGCACTACCACACTGATGCATGTGTGCGGACAAAGCATTGCCCAAGGGATTGTAGTGACAGTGTTCATTTTGGAAAAATTTGACACTTGAGATAAAACTGTAGAAGAGATATTGGCATCATAAAGCAAAAAAGATTAGAAATAGCATTTTCATCATGAAAAAGTTACTTTGTCATTTATGTGTGTAAAAGTAATTTAAGGTCCGTGTCCTTATTTTTTTTGTAAATTGGTCTTCTTTCTAAGGTAAAATTTCTAAAGACCCATCCCGCCAAGGAAGGAAAGTAACATGATGAATGAATCACAGAAGTGAATTCTTCATCGTCCCTTCCATCACCTCTCAGCACTTTTAGGCTTTATGTTTTTTCTAAATTTGGAGGAAGTGGAGTTGCTCTCTAAGCTTCTCTGAGAAGTGGCAGTGAAGCTTCTGTGCGTTTCTGCTCGGGGCCACCGTAGGGACAACGGCTGTGCACACTCACCCGGTTGTCATAGCAGTCGGGGTCGGCTCCTTCGGCACAGCACTCTTCTGTCAAGGCGACAACTTCCTGTACAAGCTGGCTGACCTGCTCAAAGGTGCCGCTGGAAAACTTCCTACTATAGAGCACTAGTGACCTGAGAGGAAAATCAATTATAGTATTCATTATATTTGAACTTTCATAGTTTTGCACATATTAAAGTATGAGGAGTAGTCAATTTCTAAATGGTATACTTCATACACATACATTTTTATTTGGCTAATTAAAAATGAGGTTGAATTTAAAAAGTAGTTTTTGTTCTAGGAAAGTTTATCTTGCAAGCAGTAGAAATTGGACTTGGAGTTTCCATCAAACTAGTCCAGTAACTGTTTTAAGTCTCCTGTAAAAATCTCGTTGTGTACCTTATTACCTTGGTTTACCAGAGTCCTATAATGTACTATCACAATTTACCAAAGGAAACGATCCCTTAGTCATTCTCTTTAAGCTCCTTCATAGATTTACTGGTGCCAAGTTATTATTCCATAGTAATCGTAAATACATGGGAATTGGTGGATGTCCCCGCCTTGCCTGACTCTGCCAGCAAAGGACCCGGAACTCTGTCCCTTTGCCTTCTCAGACATCAGCTCTACCTCTGCACTGAATGGAGGATGGTTGCCTTTACTTTTGTTCAAGGTCGAGAACCGGAGTTGCGTGAGTCCTGCACACTTACAGAGTTCTGAAGTCATCCTTTCCCAGATGGGCAAGCTCCTTGCAGACTTTCTCCTTTTCATAGTCTCGGCCTGGGAACCAGAAATAGAAAGTTTGTCTGGTCTTTTTTAATATCTATTACAAAAAATGTTCATGTGTGAAGTGATCTTCTACACAAGCTATTTTACTGTAGCATTAACTTAATATTTAGATGCAATTTAATTGGGGGTCCACCTTTCTAGCTATGTTCATATAATAGGTGACAACTTCATAATATGTTGCTATATTTTAATGAACAGCAGAAAAAATGAGTGAATTAATATGGAGAGTAGATTAGTCAAATGATTGTGTCAACTGATTTGGATCTGTTAATAAGAAAACTATTTCCTGAGGTCGCATCTCTACAATAATGCCGAAATGGAATGGCTTCTTCTTCATCCCTTCTTTTTCTATCTCCCTCCTCTCTCTCATTCCCTTTTGTTTTAGTTTCATGTAAGGCTTAAACAGAAGGCAGAACAGGAAGTAAATGAAGAAGGCTTTCAGTTCCAAAGAAAGGGGCAGCCACACTAATGCAGGAGCACAAAGCGGGTGCAGGGGAGCAATCACTGCCATCTGCCTCCAGGCTCTGTAAGAGAAGGTTAGGAATTCATCTGGCAAAACAATAAAAATGAGGCAAAGTATTTTTTGAAAGAAGTTGTCAGTTTGGTAAATATGGGGAAAGGTAGGAAAGGCTTCTCCTCACTTCAAGCTTAGCTAAACGAGCTTCAAGGAAGCTACTCAGAAACTTTGTTAGGTGACCCTGGGAGTTTGAGGCACAGTGGACAGGTGCCTGATTCAGGCTGGAGAAATCTAAAGGGTGAGGGTGGGTGAGGTGGCCTTGGTCTAATGTAGACCAAGCAGGAGAACAAGGTGTAACCCTACCTTCTAAAAAGGGCTATCTGGAGGACAGCGGCCTGCAGGCAATGAGATGCTCCCATTGGGAAACAAGGTCCCAGGGGAGTCTCAAGGTGCCAGCTGGCTGTGAGACATCTCTAGGGGTATTGTGAAAGAGATGGCCAAGCAGCCTGCTCATACATCTCCATAATCAGAGGAAGCAACAGGAGCACACCATGGTGCCCATTAGGTTCTTTTTTCCTAATGCTGCTCCTGCTGGTAGCTTCTCCTTTCCCTGTGTTAATGCTGGAGGAGCTCCACGCATCCTACAGAGTGTAAGGAATGAGAAGGATGGAGGTGGAGAAAAAGAGAAGTGAACTTCCATGTCTACTTTCCCATCACAGGCCTGGAACAGGCTTCAACCTCAAATAAACTTACACTGTCAAGTGTTAAACATAACCATTCATTCTCAGAACTAAAATGAGGTTGTTATTTCAGGGTTAAAAATATGAGAGGACTTTTTTATTCCCTGTGAGCAAACAGATAAATCGTGGCACCTGCCCTTCAGTCCATCCCACAGCAGATGAGTTCTTTACTCTCCCGAGACCTCCTTTGTCAGTGTTTTTGTCCTTGGTTAATCATTTACACAGGTCAGCCTTGGAAATTTCCCAACTCTGGGATGTTTTACTTTTAGAAATTTATCCTCTTGACTATCCTAAAGGTTATGGTGGAAACTGCTACCATGTATTTTGTTTTAAAGCTGTCCTCACTTCTCTTACAGCTATAGTTCTAGGAAGACTGAATATAACTGGGTAAAAATGCTTGTTTTATGGCAGGGAATGGAGGTAATGATGGTTAAGTACAAATTTGGGTGTTTTTTAAAAAATAAAGTACAAAGGATGTTTTATGTAATAAAAAGATTCATTTTAGGATGGTAGATTTATGATAAATTGACTATAGAGGAAGTTGTACCATATTTTTCAGATGGACAACCCAAAATAGATTTCTCATGTGAGAAGAATCAGAAATTAGAGACAACATTGTGAAGTATCATTTTGTAAGAATTCATCAACTCAAACAAATATTGTCAAAATCCCATGGGAAGTGGGAAAGAACCCACGTGTTAAAATCTGACATTTCCTGGAAATGGGGACAAGGCTATGGGACTAATAAAGGTAAGGGTCAGTAGAATACAAAAGGTCACCTGCAACAAAGCTCTCCTATGTCTGAGAACCTTCACATCTAGTACATTTTCTGAAGTTTATTGATTAGTTTACAAGATAAGATATTGTGACAGGTTCAAAAGGTCAAAGGAAGGTAGAAAAATTTCATTAATCATTAATAGTATTTTATGGGACTGAAGATTAGGACATAATAGGAAAGAATAGAGGTTAGAACTGTATTTAATGAAGAGCTATATTTTAGGGTGCAGATAGATATGCTTTATACTATTTCTAAAGTAGAGTTAGGAAAAATGGCTAGGAGTTACAGAGTAGTAGAAGTTAGTTCACTGTAAGAAAACGTTGTGCATGCCTGGAATCACAGAACTTGGGAGGCTGAAGGAGGAGGATCACAGTGAATTTGAGGCCAGCTTGGACTATATAGAAAGTTCAGGGCCAGCCTGAACTACAAAATGAGACCATGTCTTTAGAAAACCAGAAAAAAAAAGAGAAAAAAGAAAACTTTATTTTAACTGGCTAACTAATAGTTGAAATGATGGCAGCGTTTGGAAGAAAAGAGTTTATTTTCTCTGTAGAAATACTGAAGTGAATATATATATATATATATATATATATATGTGATTCCTGAATTTAGTATAAGATTGTATCCTTATTGTCTTTAATACCACTTCCTAGGTATCATAAATAAGCCCTTTTAGAAATAGTAAGAGATTATGTGGACTTTTTTTTCTCCCCCAAAGCTTACTATGTTTTAAACTATACCCAAAAGTCTCTACAAAAGGCTTTTACTTTTAATGAGTGTGAGCTAATTTCATCTAATAAACACCCCCAACAAAATTGTGTTTGTACTTTTAATGTGACCATTCAAGAACATGCAAAGTGAAAGCCTGTTTTGAAATGGGGTACTACTGATGAACGTTTTGAGAATATTTTCTTTCTAGTCTTTTAGATTCAGATTTCTTATTCCACTAAAAATGTATTTTCATTTTATGTACTATGAGAATGCATGTGTGTGCACACACATATGAAAGAAGTGCAACTGATCATGACATTATCTATTATTAAATAGTTTTAATTAATTCAAGTACTTATTTACATACTGCTTTAGTTAGAATGCATACTGATGACAGAAAAGTGGGAAATTTAAACCTAAGGCTTAGAGTAGTTTTGGAATCATTTTTGCTGGAACATTCGGCCTTGGGCATGAGAAGACCCCAGGGAAGAGGGCTTGAAGGGTCCATTGAAAAACTTTGGAATTAAATAGAAGAGTAGACTGCTCTTATAACCTGTGCAGGAAGCTGTTATACATGATCTTTTAAAAAAGTACCCCAAATATATTTATGATAAAAGTTTTCATGTATTCATTTACACAAAAAGGTGATATCTAGCTTACAAGCTTGAACAAATATATATTAATCCTTTTCTAATCTTGTAGAAAACAGCGGATAAATACTGAAGTTAATTCATAATGTGATAATCACAAATCAATTTTTCATACCAATGGACCACTTTATTAATTTTATTTTTTGGTAGTAATGTTTTAACAGCAGTTAAGCTCCCTCTGATTCATTGTTGATTCGTATAATTAAATGTGTATCTCAAATGAAAAGGCACACTCTGTCCTGTAGCATATGAGTTGTGATTTGGACTTCAGTATGGTACCAGTAAATACGGGCATAAACTTAGCAGCTCTTGTGAAATCATTTGCACATCAAGTGATCTCTCAATACTAAATATTTACAAATTTCACTAACAAGCTTTACTTTTTGCAAAATCATGACTGATTTTCATTTACATATATTGTGAAATATTCTGGTAAGTCATGTTTAATGCTGGACTTTTGAAGACAAATTCAATTTACTTTCAGGAAATCTTTATTGCTTTATGTACCTTACTTCTCCCAACAAAGCTGAATAGTCATTCAAATGTACAATGGGTATATTTTGAAGACAATTCTATACAAGGCATTGGGTTCAGTACTGAATTTGAGTGTACACTGGAGACCAAAATAAACATATCCGTGCCCTCATAAAACTTTCATTCTAATGGAAATAGCCACTCTGTTCATACAAAGTCAAGTGAAAAGGTATTTTGGATGTTTTCATCATTGTTATAAACTTTCACTGAAACCTAATATGGGCCCCTAGGGAAATTGTTTATACCAGGAACAATAAATTATCCTAAATAACACAGACTTAAGTTGATGCTAACACATGATCCCAGAAAGTGTTGCTATTCCTCTCTTGTGTTTGAAAATCACATTTTTTTTGGAATTTTGTTGAGTATTTTATATTTTTATATGTTCATTTCTTTAAAATTTTAATTTTTATTTTGTACTGAGGGGCTCATCCGAAAAGGTTAGTAAATTTATTCATGTTTTTTCCCAGTACTGGACATTGAACTCAGGACCTTAGCACTGAGCCACATACTCCCTCCTCCTCCCCAGCTTTAAAAATTCTTGAGACAGGGCCTTGCTAAGTTGCTGAATTGCTAAGGCTGGACTGAAAAGTGCCCTCGCAGGAACAGTGACTAGCTTGGCAGTGTTGCCTAAGAAAGATTTACCTTTCTAGAATATAGTTTACAGTGTTTAGTTAAGACTAGGTGATGGTGATTTCCGAGTAGAGATTTCTTAAGAGACTAACTGGTTTAGGAAGGTGCCTTTGCTATTGGAAATTGATTTATCTCCAGAAATAATGTCAATGAAGAAGTGATTGAATCAACACTTTGTTTTTTCTTTCAGGCCTTTTTTGGTTGCAAATTCACTGACATTTAAGATTGTTACTATGTTGTGCACTGATTTGGTTTTTCTTATTAATATTGATGGTTGCAAACAGGTATGCAGTTTTCTGGGTTTGCCTCATTAAAAAAATTAATCATTAAAGACTAAGTTCAGAGACCTTTGGTACATCTACAGATTCAGCTATCGAGAAGAAACAGGTGTATCTCTTAGGATGCTGTCAGGGGAACAAACGGAGCTTCATTTCAGGTTTTGAAAAAATGAAATCAATGAAAAGAGTAGGAGATACAAGTTCACTGACTCAATGACCTAGAAATACAGCTGCCAGAGAAGGAGCCCACAGAGACTCATTCAATCTAATGTCCTTGTGTTCACTCCAAGGATACCTTGTCCTTGAGGATACCCACAAAAAATGCCAACAGAACCTGTTTCTCCATGCTGCTCTACCTCTCTTTGCTTTTGTGGACTAGTCACCTCCTCATCTACAGTTTCTTTTACAGCTGTTCTTCTCTTGTGCCTTTGGGGAGGTTGAAGGTGATCCCTCTGTAACTTGACTTGGAAACTTTGGATGTATTGCTGTCTTTAAGTTCTTAAGTGCAACAAGCTGAGTATCTCTTACTTGAATTTCGAGTTCAAAAGTCCTTTGGATTTCAGTTTTTTAAAAAATTTGTAATATTTACCTAGATTTTGTCAGTTGAGGCCTCTAATTTGAAAATTCAAAATCTGAAATGCTCCAAAGACCCAAATTTTCTTGAAGCATCACTGCTTAAAAAGTTTGAGGATTAGAACACTTCAGATTTTAGATTTTTGGATTAGGGATATTTAACCTGTATAATGATAAAAATAACACAGTAAGTAACATTTGAGTGCCAACAATTTGGTGAGAACGGGCTTAAATATTTGACTTACATTACCTTCTTTAATTCTCACAAAATCCTGTAAGATTTCAGTTATTACAATTTACCTGTGATCTTAACTACATTGTTGAAAAGTAGTTTAAGAACTTCATCTTATATATAAATTAAATATGTGGAAAATTGTGTTTTAACTCCCAAATATCCAGTATAATAATTTTTGAATACATTTTGCCTTGTGAGTCACAGAGCTATTTTATTGGAACACTCCTGTGTTTACGGTATTGAAAAAATTATTATTTATGCCTTTCTGAATTTCTAATCTATGAGTGCCAGTACTAGAAAAGTTCATTTTTATTTTTCATATTTTTTCCTTTAAAAAAACAAGCTCATAGAGTTTGGCATAGTATAGGAGAAAGGTTAATAGCTTAGCTGAAAGTCTCTATCAGGATTTTCAGTCTCAGTAAATCAGAAACTTTTTTTTTTTTTTGTTTTTCTCCGGTACCAGGAACCGAACTCACGACCTTGCGCTTGCCAGGCAGGCGCTTTTGCCGCTGAGCTAAATCCCGAGCCCCCAGAAACTTAAAGTAATACCAGACATTTGATGATAGATCTTACAAAGGAAGTCAATACTAATTATATCCCAATTAAGAAAAACTTCTCATTTTCTATGAAAGTTCTTTTGGGTAAAGATTACACCTAAAATTTTAGATCCTAGGTACCAGGCTGAATTCTGGATGTAGCATGTATGCTTTTTAAAAGGCCAAATCATTAAACAGGCATTGTGAAATCTGAGGAAATTATCACTTAGTAAGAGATAACAAATTTATATCTATATTACATTCCTTTTATGAGCTGATAAAAATAGGAAGTTCTGGTAATTCTGCTTTGATAGCCAACTATATACTATTTCAATTAAAATTCCAGAAAATATCGACTGAAAACAGATTAGGAGTTAAATGTAACACCTGAAACTGCTTAGCTACTAGAAGAAAACATAGTGGGGAAAACTACACAGCAGGAGTCTGGGCAAAGACTTGTTGTTACGACTTTAAAAACAAAGGCAATGAAGGGGGAAAAATAATCAACTGGAATTGCATCACGTTAAAAACAAAGCAAAACAAAACAAACAAAAACCTGCACAGCAAAGGAAACAATTAATAAAGTGAAAAGACACTCCACAGAGTGGGAGAAAACATTTTCCAACCATATATCTAATCAAAATATATAAGAAACAGCTCAATACTATGAACACAAATAACCAAATAAAAAAAGAACGATTGTTGAACTCCTACCATTTTATGTGGTGAAGCTCTGCATCATTTCCAATGTTTTTTTAATTTTTTGTTTTTGTTACTTGTTACTGTCTTTGATTGTTTGATCAATCTTATATTCTTATGTCTAACGAACTGGGCAACTTTGTTGAAGATAACAATATGTAATTTAGCAACTATTGTAAATTTCTATTATTTTATCTTGAGGTCATGTATCATTTTTTTTTGTTTTTGTGTTGTTTTGATTTTGTCTTCACTGTTGTTTTGTCAGTTTTTAAATTTTTAAAATAAAAAAAGAAAAACTAGGCAAATGACTTAAATAAACATCTCTCAAGAAAGGACATACAAATAGCTAATGAGGATGCAAAAAATTCTCAATACTATTAATTCTCAGAGAAATACAAGTAAAATCCACATAACCTCTTCCTTGTTGAAATGGCTGATATGAAAGGTTAGGTGTGCGGATGTAGAGAAAAGGAAACTTTTGTATATACTCTTGGTGAGGCTGTAACTTACAACAGCCCTTATGAAAATATAACGTTGTTCTCAAAACATTAAAAATACTGTAATGATGTCTTAAACTCTTTCAGGAAGATACCTAGAAGAAGAATAGCTGTGTTAAATGAAACCTCTAGTTTTAGTTTTTGAGGAATCTCCACGCTGATTTCCATGTGCTTTGTACATGGACCAACTCCACACAAGGAATGTAAACATCATGTACAGCAAATATGTACCAATAAAAAAATGAATTAAAAGATAAAATGAAATTTCACTTTTGAAAAGAAAATTTTAAAGTAAAACTACTATGTGATCTGAAAATACCACTTCTGTACGTATATTAAAAGAAGTCAACATCAGTATGGTTAAAGGACCTTTGCCTTCCCCGTGTTCATTCAAGGCTATTCACAATAACTTACTGTAAAAATAGGCTAAGACAATGGGGTTGGTATGCATAAGCAGGGGAGGACTGTTTGATCTTCTCAAAGAAAGAAATTCTGTCACTTGCCATGTTGCTAGAAAATGAAAAGTCAGTGTTTTCTACAAAGTATGCAGTAGGTATTAATTCCAATTGTCAGTAGGCTATAATACCTTAATCATATTTGTTAAGAAAACTGAAAAGGGACATCCACTTACATATTAGCATTGCCAGTAATTCAATAATTTATTTTATTATTCATATTTTTTTTGTCATTTTTAAATTGATTCATTTCTTTTTATTTTAAAGAGAAAAAACAATAACAAAATAACAACAACAAAGACAAAAACAAAACAGTAAAAATGATACAGGATTTCAAAACAAATAGTACTTTTTTATGAAAAATTTTGTTTTTAAAGTCATTTATTAGCTAATAGACAGACCAATAGATAACAAACTCATAGAATTATTTTCACAACGTAATTTAAAGATAAAATGTGTTATTTTAAAACTACTCTTGTTGTTTTTTTTTTTTTTTTTTTTTTTTGGTTTTTCTCCGGTACCGGGAACCGAACTCACGACCTTGCGCTTGCCAGGCAGGCGCTTTTTGCCGCTGAGCTAAATCCCCAGCCCCTACTCTTGTTGTTATATTCCTTACAAGTGTTGCCCAACTTTACATCTCTAAAATGAAAAGTATAATTTGTTAAATGTAAATAGTACATACCCAAAGGAATCAAAGTCAGCATACTAGAAAAAAAAACTGAACCAACAAAACAAAATAAAAAAATTGAAGCCAGCATACTCTAGAATACCTCCATATCCATGTTCACTACATTTGCTAAGCTAAGAGATGGGACCAGCCTAACTGGCCATTGACAGATGAATGAATAAAGAAAATGTTATATATTTATATTATATAATATATAATACACTATATATAACATATATACACAATGGAATATTTTTAGCCTTAAAAAATGAAATATTGTCATTTGCAGAAAAGTGAATAGATCTGGAGGTCATTATGTTGAACAAAATGAGTCAGACTCAGAAAACAAATATAGTATGTTCTCACTAATATGTGGTACCTAAAATAGATGACAAGAAATTATGAGTAACACTGTTATAGATGAGAGGAAGACAGTAAGGGCAGGTAGATGAAAGGTTATGTAAGAGGGAAATGTATATGATCAAAATTTATTACACACATTGAACCCCCAATTAGGAAAATAGAGGAGAGGGTAGAACAGGGCAGCCATGGTGGGAAGTGATAAAAATATGTTCAGCGCAGGGGCAAATCTGCCAAAAAGAAATGCACTAATAAAAATGGAGACAAGAGTCTTCCTGTGATTTTAAATAAGAGTGATACAGTGTAAATGGCTATTTTGCCTATGTTAATGTAAAGAGATATGACTATGTGTCAATATTCTGTGTGGTATTAAATCTCAATTTTCCCTGAGACACTGAGGATAGCAAACTCACATGTCCATGGAGCTCAGAAACTGCACAACTTATGTTTGACCCAGGCGACAGAAGGAAAATGCTTAGTGGTAGGAGCCATGAATTTAGCCTAAAGGTAAAGTTCATTAGCTCCTGAGATTGTTGCTACATGAAAATTTGGCCCTTTTATATCTTCTCACACCTCCAAAGAAACTAGAAATCTGTATTTTTATGTGAAACCTCCAACTTTTAAGATGTTTACAAGCCAAAATACAGTTTAAAGATATTTTCATGATCTTGGGGCAGTGGCACATGCTTGTAATCCCAGAACTCTGGAGGCTAAGGAAGGAAGATCACTTGAGTCCAGTTTGCGAGCAGCCTGGGCCACATAGTGAGACCTCCCTCTCAAAAACAAAAGGACAAAACATAGCACAAAACCAAATGCTTTGCTGGCCCAATCCATTATAGCTAAAGGAGACACATCCACAGGAGACACAAATTCCAGATCCAGACCACCTAGAATTGAATCCCTGCTGCTCCAGGCCACGGGCATGTTGCGTATTTTCTCTGTTTCTCCTTAGTTTCTCATTTGTAAGATGGAACTGATCCTATCTCATAGGTTTTGGTGAGAATGAAATGAGCTAACTTGCTCAGAACAGTAACCATCCCTAGTCCAGTAAATAGTACACACCCAGCAGTTATTACTGGCCAAATTGTGTCCATTTGTGACTATTGTTATACATTTTCATATGACAAGATGGATAATTTGCTAAGAACATGGAATTATGTAAAAGAGAGTTAGCTCTAAAGCCACCAATCCTTAAGGAACCTGAGCCTGACAGAAGAACTAAGTACACAGTACAAGTAGTAATCACTGCCATACAAGAGATAGGGCAGAGTAATACAAATGGGAACTTTAGAGTGAAGGGAGATTTTAGGAAGCCTCATAACAGGAATTACTACTTGCCGTACACTGAGAGCAAAGCAGAGGTACTCGCTTCAGCAGCACATATACTAAAATTGAAACGAGAGCAAAGCAGGGTTATTGTAGGAGTAAATGGATTAGGACAGGAATTTTAAGTGCAGACAACAGCATGAAGAGGTATTGGAACCTGAGATATCTGGAGAATAGTGAGCAGTGCAATACGAAAACTGGAAGATAAACCCAGAAAGACAGCAGTCAAAGCTTTGCTTCTTTATTTAAGGTAATGGTGAACTATTTAAATATACTCATATAGGAGAATGGCCAATTTATGACTTGTATTCAAGGAAAGATATCCTTAGGTTTGAGATAAATATCACCCTTATAAGGCTATTCTTTTATTTTTTGTGTTTTAATGTAATAAATGTACATATTAATAAAAATATAAAAACCACTCTTCTATAAAAAAGCAATTTTTATAACAAATTAGTTAAAGAATAAGAATACTGTGTACCATAATTTTCACACAGTCATCTTAGTAAACTCAGATAAAACCTTTGACAAAATCCAGTATCCATTCATGATTAAAAAAACTCTGAAGAAAATAGATATTGAAGGGCTTTATCTCCAAATGATAAAAGCTATTTGGGACCAACTTACTGCTAACGTCATATCAAATGGGGGAAAAATGAAAGTTTCCCTCCTAAAATCAGGAATAAAACAAAATTTCTGCTGTCACCACTTCTGTTCAACATAGTTTTCAAAACATTAGCCGGAGCAATCAGGCAAGAGAGGGAAATAAGAGAGAGGTATAGGATTGGACAAAGAAAGTCAAAATATCATTATTTTCAGACAACATTATCCTACCCTAGAAGGCCCAAAAATTCCACCACAGACTCAGAATTCTAAGGCTATTCTGCAAAAATGTTAATCCATGTAAAAATACTTAAAATTTCCTGCCTAACATGGTGTCTTCAGGAAGTTATAACAAACTATCACAGACTGTGTAGTTTAGACATTTTATTTCTCATGGACCTAAAGACTGCAGGGCTGAAATCAGGGTGCGAGCATGGTCACAGAGTTGGTGCGGGCATCTTCGTACGTCCTTACATGACATTCTTTAATGTGTGTACAAAGAAGATTTTTCTCTTTTCCTCCTTTTTCTTCTCTTATCTTCTGTCTTCCCTTCCTGCCCTCATTTCCTCTTTTCCCCTTCTCTTCTCTCCTCTGCCCCTCTCCTGTCCTTTTCCTTCTTCCCCGACCCTTCTCTCCCAGTGAGAGCACAAATTCCATCACAGGGCTGTACCTTTCAAAGCTCCACCTCCAAGGAACACCGTCACCCTGGGGCTTCATCATATGAACCCCGAGAGACACAAATATTCAGTCTATAACACATGATGAATTATCAGGGAATGTTACCAATAAATTTCACATTAAAATTCAGTAACTGAAACTATGTTAATATCACAGTATGTGATATGCTCCAGAACTTCCCTTAGGTATTGGGCTAAATTCTTATTTTCTGATCAGTACAATATAAATGAGAAGGTAAAAAACAGCAAACCCCCAAGAAGCAAGGAAAAGAGTTAACATGCACCCAGTCCAGATCTTCCTGAATCTGGAGAGGAAATGGTAGTCCTATAAGAGAGCTATGCCATAGCCCACTGGCCACTTCGGTTGGGAAGTTTCAGCCAGTTGGGTGGGGGGTCGGGGGGGCCTGGACCCAGAAACACTGTCCTGGATTTCTATGGCAGTTGTATTACACTGTCGCAAACAAGGACATTCACACCTTACACATTTACTTTTCTATTTTTCACAGGCTTCTCTGGGCTAGAATTAAGGTCAGCAGGGCTGAGGTTCTGAGGATGAATCCATCTCCTTGCTTTTGGAAGGACCTCTTTTAGAAGTGATCTGTCTAGCTTGACTCCAAGGAACTTTTCTCTGTCTCCAAAGCTGGCAGTTTTGCATCTGTCTTTGTTTCTCTCTTTCGTCACATCTTCCCTGACTCTTCCACTTCCTTCTTCCATCTTTAATGAACCTGGGATTGCACTGGCCCCATGCAGATAGACTAGCACTCTCTTTTTATTTTAAGCTCAACTAATTAGCAACATCTATTAAATCTATAATTTAAATTCCCCCTTTGTGATGTAACCCAATCTATTCTGTTTCCCTGCATTATAATGCACACGTCTTTGGAGGGGGCTTTGTTTTGCCCATTCATATTTAAACTTGAGCCAACCCATGAGTAGCGACTCCAAACAGAGGACCCATCCGTGGTGGGTTTGTGTCAGGTACCATGGTCCTGCGTTCCCACCTCCAGCTGCACATGCTCAATCCTATCATTTCATTAGTCTCACAACAGTGACCTGATTTCTAAGTGCCTAATTCATTTTTGGACTCGCTGCATTATATCAAGATTGTATTTTCTTAATATGAATGACTGGGGAATGTTGGAAGTAAGGGATTGATTAGAGAGCCAGTTACAATGGCCAGGGGAAGGAGGAAACTGGTGTGGGTAGGAACCATGAATGGAAATCTAAATGGCAGGAGTGGGTCTGAAAGGCAGTACCAAAACTTTGAGAACTAGTTCTGTTCATGAGGGAAAGAAGAGAGACTGATAAATATAGAATATTGTGGAGGTTTCTGCCATAGAATATACAAAGCTGGTCAGTTGCACAGATAATGTTTGTGGAATGTAGGAGTGACTGAATGTTGAAAATAAAAATAAGTCAAATAATATCCAAGCACACTCTGAAGGACTGAGAAGGCCATTCAGATGTGACAGTGCCAGGAGAGTAGAAGGAGCAGTTAGGAGTCACAGCTGGAAGGATGTCGGGTTTGGACCAGTTGTAGATACACATAGTAGGCAGATGAATTTCACTAGTAATCTCAACTAAGTCGATGTTAATGATTGCTTGTTGCTATCTTATATATGTTCAAAGCTTACAAAATATCGCATTTAAAGCACTTGTTTTATGAGAGACAGTGTGTTAATGATTGAAAGCATCGCCTCTGGTTCTGCTCTGACTAGCTTTCTTTTGCTCTGTGTCCTAGTCTGTAAGAGAGGATAATAGTACTAAGCTCATGGCGGTACTGTGAGGATAAAGTCAAGTTATCCAAAAGATTTTAAACATGCTGACATTGTTAATAAAATACTAGCTAATAATTTTACTTACAGAGCATAAACTTTAGTACCAGTGCTCCATAGTGGAAATTTTATATGATGGGAGTATTGAAAATAATGATGATAAACTTTTAAAAAGAGTTTTCCTCCAGGATATCCGTTATGTAGCTTCACTGATGCAATTTTCTTTTAATTCTCAAAACTACCTTATGAGGTTGGTACTCTAGTTTTGTGATATTACACAAATATTTATCAGACACTCACTATATGTTCAGTAGGAGTCTAAAACAGAAAGTTACCATGGGAAGTAAAAATAAAGCCCTTAATTTCCTGAAACTTACATTCTACTTTTGTTAAAATGAATGAATAGGTGGTACATAGTAGGTAAGGTAGCAAGTGCTAAGAACGATATCATCTGACTTACGAAACCTAGGTAAGAAGACTAGGTTCAGACCTCCTAAGGGAACTCCAGGGACCCCGTAGTGTGGAGTGGAGCCAGTGTCCACCTCCTGAGTCGGTAGCTCCAAACAGGGATTCACGTCCCCTATGTGCACTTCCAAGTCTGAGCCATTCCTGGGCCTGTGCATTTGTAGATCCCGGTCTGAGTTAGCACATGGAGGAATTTTCAGGGTCAGATCTGCTCCCAGTGAAATCTGGGGCAAAAGAGTAAGGTTTCAGAGTTTCTTGGGACTTAGCCTATGCAAAGTATTTTACTTTTCTTTGTTTCTCATTTTGTCTCAGACTATGTAGTCTTACCTAAGGTCTAGTAGCCTACTTAAGGATCTATGGATATGAGTAAGGGCAAAATTTAAATTAATTTGGGGGACAAAAGTAACATCAAGGAAAAGTGACTGTAAAAAGAATAAGATAAAGTTGAGTAATATTTTTCAAGTCATGGATAATGAATGATAATTCCTGGGAGCATAATACTTGTTTCCTTTGCTAACATAAATATAAATGCATTATTTGGGTGAGGCTGTTGACAGCACTCAATGAAAATTCTGGTTTTACAGAGCAGGGTGAATGCATATTTACATATACACATTAAAAAGTCAGCCAGAAAAGTAAATTGAAACTGATGGGGAAAGTTGTCAAGCTGCAGAATTCATAAAGTTGTATATATTACATAATCTGTGTCATTTTTAAAAGTTTTAAACATAAAGTTCTAAAAATAAAGACACTATTTGAAGAACAATTTCAAAAAAAAACTCAATCATCTTCAATTATCTTTTATATGGTTATGGTTCATAGTTATAGAAAATTTTTATTCTATGTGGCTTGTATTTAAAAAAACCATAATGTATTTTCAAATACTGCATAAGATAACAAAAACCAAAAGCAAACAACACCAATAAAAGCCCCAAATACTGCATGTGTAGGATTCATAGAGGTGGAGGAGAAGGAGAAAGAGGAGGAGGAGGAGGAAAGAAATCTCTGAGTTGCTTTTATACATCATTGGCATAGAACATTGCACTCTCAATTGGAGAAGTGCTTTGAAGTCTGAAAAATGCTTACAGATGAATCAGCCAGTTCCGGTGCATTATCCTTTGAAAGCTAATGCATTTCTTCAGATCTTATTTATCAAAAATAGTGATAATTGACAAACTATATAATTAGACCTTCCTGAGGTTCTTAGAGTATAGTTGAGCTTAGATTAATCCCTCTTTTTTCCTTTCTTCTTCCAACATATTCTCCAATTCTTTCATTTTTTTTACCTTTTGTACAATTTTTCATATGGTAATGAAAATAACAGTAGTAAGAATTCTCATCAATTGTCACAGCAAGAGAGACCTTACCTCTCTCTAAAGCACACCCCAGTGCTACAGTGAGCAGGAAAACCAAGACTGTCTTCATTGCTCCGCCAGGGAGTCCTGCAGCAACTTCTGTTACTGCAGGTTACTGAGAAAAAAATGACAGCCCATAGTTACAGTCCCCTTTTACTAAGACCCCTGGCTGTGAACTAATCAATTATTAATCTCTACACAGAAATGAGGGGTAGTCATCTTTGGCCCAAAACAGGTAAAATATCAGTCAGGGCAAATAGACACATTGGGGATAGTGTAGTGGAAAGTCTAGGAGATTTCAATCATTAACTTGGTTAAACTGCAAAAGAGCTAAGGTATATAGATAATTTTCCACTGCTGTTTTCACAAAAAATGGTGTAATATATTAGTTAAGTACACATTCCCCACCTCTTTATGGGGAAATATATCTTCTTTGGACATCCCTTACTCCTCGTGTGCTAATGGAAAATTGGAGGTGTGCTTACCCACTTTCTTCCTGTGTTTAAATCTACTAAAAATAGCATTAACGCATCACAGACAGATGTTTTAAATAAAAAGGGAAGAATGGAATAATAACAAAACACTTTGGCAGAACTCCTTAAATCCAGGTTTCAATGCCATTAAACAATTTTGAAATGGTGGTGTGGTCCTTTAATTTATATGTTGCATTGCACTTTTGAAGCACTGGTATTCATAGTAAGAAGATCTCGTGAAGAGAGGAACATAATTATTGCAGGGGTTAAATGAATTTTCCCCAATCATAAACTGTTAATGGAAAATCCCAGACTCCTCACACATGACTTAAAGCTCCCTCTAATACTACACAGCTGTCACATTTTATGATAACTTGAGAGCTCATGGTGGACTTAAGGAACTTGGAATTCAGTATCTTCATCTTACGGAAACGAGAGCTAACCCCAAGTAGAGTCTGTGAGTGTCCAGAGAGACACAGGTGATGATTATTTATTGGGATTTGGTCAGCTCCTAATTTCTGCAATCAGCTCTCCTTTCAGGAAATGGTCAAGTACAAATTGGGTACACAGGATCTGCAATGAAATCCCTACCCAGTTCACATTGCTTTGTCCTTGGGAGGTTCATTATACCTCTCTAAGTCTCTTCTTCTTCCTAAGCTATGTGGCAATAACTTAATACTTTTGTCACATGATTGCTGGGAGGTGAATTCATGTGCAGAACTTACCGTAACATCTACTGTACACTATCATATACTAATGTTACCTATTGATTTTATTCTAGTTGTTACAGTTTCCCCTCTTGCTTTCTATATTTATAATACCTGAAGAGGTCTTTGGAACCACTGAAGCCTGGAACTCATTTGGAGATTTTTAAATACAGGCCTGTGTCCAGGGTCTCACAGTTAGGTGACTTAGGATTCCATTATCAATTCATCAGCCAAGGACCAACTACAGTATGTGGGCAGAATCCGCAAAAATCTAATAATCCACACTAAGCAGTTGCATTTTTAGCTGGATCCTCCACTGTATATGAAGTACATGGGTATTAGACTCAAACTATTTGGAAAAGTTAACAACACAAGATCAAGTCAAGGATATATCTGTAAATCAGTGGAAATCTACATGCCAAAGGAGATTAGCAGAATCTGTGAACATGGGTAGAAATAACAGAAGATAGCTTTCCTGTTCAAATACACCAGCTGTATACTATTTAAGGAATAGCTTATTGTCTACTACAAATCTTTAAAGTTTCACACTGGCTAATGTCCTTACTTACTTTGCAAGTTATTTTAAAAATGTATTTAGTCTTATTGAAAATTATTTGAAAATAAGCTGTAAATGAGGGCCAAAATGTTAAAAAATATTAAGTACCCCCAAATCAGTGTAACTGTTAATGTATTACTACATTTGTAGGTGGGTTTTTTTTTTTTTTGGTCTTTTTTTGTTGTTGTTGTTTTTTCTGGTACTGAGAATCAAACTCACAACCTTGTGCTTGCCAGGCAGGTGCTGTGCCACTGAGCTAAATCCCCAGCCCCTTTTTTGGTCTTTTTGAGACAGGGTCTTGCTATGCAGTTCAGGCTGCTCTCAAACTCATAACGATCCTCCTGCCTCAGCCTCCTGAGTGCTAGGGTTACAGGCATACGCCACTACGCCCAGCTTACATTTTTAGTTTTAATTTTAACATAATACTATGCATAATTTCATATCTTTTAAACTACTTCTATTATCTTTGGATGATTAGTTCTTTTAAAAAAGACAGATTAATTCTCATGAATTTTTGCTATAGAGTTTGAGACCAGCCATTCTTTCATTTTTTCAAAATTGTAATTTTATCTCTGGTTTTACAATAACACCATTTGTTTAATGATAAGCTACATGTCGTAAGGATTGCGACATCTCATTTTGGTTCCCTCTTGTGAAATCTCTACACAAGCTGCCAAATGCATTCTTTTGGCTGTGTTTATCTTTATCCAGCTGAAAACTGTCACTAACATGCTTTTTCAGTCTTATTTATGTGACTTTCCTTAATCTCTTAGATGTTGATTGTGAACTGTGATCTGAAGCGGCTCTAAAATTTCTCGAAGTAAGTATAACTGGCTTTAATGAGAAGCCCCTCATGTGACCATGATTACTCTAATAAGTCAAATGGTTAAAAAAAAATGGGCAAAAAGGTCACATCAAATCTTCTGAGATTGTTACAGCAGCATTTATAGAAACTTTGAAATTTATTAGAGAATATATATTTAAGAAGAATAGTTCATTAAATGTTTAAGCAGTGGAGTTTTACAGGAATTGTTTTTCCCACAAAGAGCTGTTATGAAATAGCCTCTTCTGTTTCCATCTTGTGTGAGTTTTCTAAAAAATGTAGATTTTTTTCTCTAATCAGACTAAATTTTAGTCAAAATTGTAAGATTAAGCCATTATTTAGTTCTTTTCCTCTATCATATTTCTTTCTCTTTTAGTAACTCAGATTTTTCTCTTTACAAAAGAGCATCTTTAATATTTTTATCCTGCTATAGCTGCTTTAGAATGCTTCTGTTAAAACTTGAAAACTCTTCCTGTAGAAATGACCTTCTTCAGAAGGACTTCAGGAGTCAGAGTGATACTTTCACCTAGGTTCTCTGTATACTATCAAGGTACATATTGGCATCTTTCCCTGGTGAGTGAACTGATAAAATAGGTATCAGTGGCTTAAAATAAAGTTCCCCTTCTTTTACGTATACCTGTCAGTTCAAGTTTTTGTGGTTAGAACATTAAAAGTTTGCACCATTATTAACTGTGTTACCATATAGTGCAATAGATCACTAACACTTACTCCTCCAGTCTAACAGAAATGCTCCCTTTCTCCATGCCTCCTTCTGCCCATCCCCTTGCTTTACTGTTTTTTGTTTCTGTGATATCAACCATTTTTCTTTGACTTATAAGTGAGATCATCTTTCTGTGCCTGGTTTGTTTTATGTAGCACAATATCTTTCAAGTATCCAGGTTGTTGAAATGACAGATTAACTTCTTTTCAAAGGCAATATAGTACTCCACTGTGTATATATATGCCCATATTTTCATTATCCTTTATCCACTGATGCACATTTAGATTGCTCCCATAGCTTGGCTATTGTGGATAATGCAGCAATTAGTACAACAGTATAGATGTCTTTTTAATATATCAATTTTAATTCATTTGGATATATAACCAGAAATGGGATCACTGGACCATCTGGAACTCTATTTTAGGCTTCTCACAACCCCCATACTAATTTGCATAATAGCAATACTAATTTACATTCTCACTGTTCTTTCAATGAACTAATAGAAATTAGTAATACAATTATCTTAGCTCCCTTGTGTATATATATATATTTTTCCCGTTCCTTCTTTGCTCCTTTCCCCCATCCCAACTGCACTGAGCAGTTTCTTTTCCTTTCACAATATCTATTGTACATTTTGGATATTATTTACTCTTTCAATTTCTTACGCTAGGGAGACAATATGACTTTTACATGTGTGAGTCTGGTTTACTTCACTTATGGATATGGTCTCTAGTTGCATCCATTTACCTATAAAAGGCTTGAGTTTATCCTTCTTTATAGCTGAGTAGTACTCCATTGTATAAAAAAATTCCTTTTTTTTTTTTTTTTTTTTACTTTAAAGAGAGTAGTACATGAGAAACAAACAAATAAAAAAAATAGAACAGTATCAGCTACCAGTATCATGAACATAAACAAATCAAAGCAAGAACATTCAAAGTCATACAGGGTCTCAAGACAAATTAATATAAATCAGCAGTAGTTGTTACATTGCATATCACTATCCTCAACTACATTGCTCTGATTATCAGATGTAAGAATGAAAAAATAATCAAATTATTAAAGGGAATAAGAAAATAATTCTTCAATAAAATATTAGAAATAATGCAGTTTCACTGGACAAGAGGGTAGGAGTTCACCATTGTAATTCCATTGCATGTTGTTACCTTCAAATCAGTTGCTCAGACCACCAGACACAAGCATGAAAAATCGATCAGAACAAAAAACTTGTGAGCATTAACTGTTCATTTCAATGTACCATCAGACAACAGCAATACACTCATTGCAACTATTCATATATATATATATTTATGTTTTACCTTCTTCCTTTCTTTTTTCTTCTTTTCCTCATCCCAGTCATTCCTTCCTTCAAGCAATTTCTTTCCCTTTCCTATCATCTATTGTACGTTTTGAGTTTTACCTAGTCTTTCAGGTTCCTACACTAAGGAGACAATATACAAATGTGGGTCCGATTTATTTTGCTTATGAGTACGGTCTCTAGTTGCATCCATTTACCTACAAAAGCATCGAGTTTATCTTTTTTAGTAATTGAGTAATACTCCATTGTATAAAAATACCACAACATTTTTATCCATTCCTCAGTGGATGGGCATCTGGGTTGTTTCCAAGATTTAGCTATAACAAATTGTGCTGCTATAAGCAAGGGTGCACATATATCACTGTGGTATGATGCCTTTAATTCTTCTGGGAAAACACCCAGAAGGGGAATAGCTGGGTTAAATGGGACTTCCAATCCTAGTTTTGTGAGGAATCTCCAAACTGATTTCCACAGTGGTTTCACCAATCGACACTCCCACCAGCAGTGGAGTAGGATTCCTATTTCTCCACAGCCTCTCCAGCATTTGTTATTGGTTGATTTCTTGATGATAGCCATTCTTTCTGGGGTGAGATGGAATCTCAGTGTTGTTTTAATTTTCCTCTCCCAAATGAGCAAAGACAATGAACATTTTTTCATATATTCATTTGCCATTTGTATTTTTTGTCTGAGAAGTATGTATTCATCTCAGATGCTCATTATTGGATTAGGTCTTTGAATTTGTGGGGTCTGATTTTTTAATTTTTTATATGTCTTAGATAGAAGTCTTTTGTCTGAGGGGCAGTTGGCTAAATTTTTTCCCAATTCATGGGTTTTCTTTTCACTCTATTAGTGATTTCTTTAGATGTACAAAACCTTTTCAATAAGCTGAGATCCCAGTTGTTGATTCTTTGAAGTAATTCCCATGCAGTTTGGTTTTTGCTCATGAACTCTCTGCCTACCCCAGTGTCATCAAGATTTTTACTTACTTTCTCTTCCAATAAATTTAGTGTTTCTGTTTTATTATTTAGATCTGTGATCCAATTTAACTTTAATTTAGTGCAGGGTGAAAGACATAGGTCTAGTTTTAGTCTTTGGCATATGGAAAGCCAGTTTTTCCAGCACCATATATTAAAGAGGCTATCTTTCTCCCACTGACAATGTTTGAGCTGTTTGTCAAAGATAAGGTGACTGAGTGTGTCTGTAGTTGTGTCTGTATTTTCTAACCTGTTCCATTGATCTTCAGGTCTGTTTTTCTGCCAGGACCATGCTGATTTTACCACAGTAGCTTTGTAATATAATTTCAAGTCAGTAATTCTGATGCCTCCACCCTTTCCTTTGTTTCTCAGGATTTTTGTGCTATTCTAGGCCTTTTCTGGTTCCAGATGAACTTTAGGAGTGTTTTCTCTAGATCTGTGAGGTATACTAATGGTATTTTAATTGGGATTGTATTGAATCTGTACAACAATTTTGGGAGTATGACCATTTTCACAATATTGGTTCTTCCTATCCATGAGCAAGGAATATCTTTCCATTTTTTGATATGATCTTTGATCTCTTTTTTCAGAGCCCTATAATTTTCACTGTCTAGATGTTTTACTTCTTTTGTTAGATTGATTCCTAAGTATTTCATCTTTTTAGATGCTATTGTGAAAGGTGTGGTTTCCCTAACTTCTCTCTCAGTCTATTTGTTGCTCATGTACAGAATGCTATTGAATTTGGGGTATTAACTTTGCATTCAGTTATGCTAATGAATTTGGTTATTAAAAGCATGAAACTTTTGGAGAAGTTTTTTGGGTCTTCTATGTAGAGTATCATGTCATCTGTTAATAATGATAATTTCACTCCTTCCTTTCCTATCCTTATTCCTTTTATTTCTCTCTCTTGTCTAATTGCTCTGGCTATTATTTCCAGAACTGTATTGAATAGGAGTGATGACAGTGGACATTCTTATCTTGTTCCTGATTTTGAAGTGAAAGCTTTCAATTTTTGATCATTTAGTATGATGTTAGCTGTTGGTTTATCATAGATGGCTTTGATCAGCTTGAGGTAAAGGCCATCTATTCCTATTTTCTGTAGGGTTTTTAGCATGAATTCATGTTGGACTTTATTGAAGGCTTTTTCTGCATTGATGGAGATGATCATGTGATTT
>NW_004955447.1:1352152-1353752 GCF_000276665.1 Chinchilla lanigera | reverse complement strand
TTTTTTTTAGTCTCTATTGCATTAATTTCTGCTCTGAGCTTCAAATTTCCTACCTTCTTTGGGTTCTGTGTTTGACTTGCTCTCCCTTTTCTAGGAACTTGAGTTGCAGCATAAGATTGTTTCACTGTGCTTGTTCTGTTTTCCTGAGGTGGGAATTCACCGGTATAAATTTCCTTCTGAAGATTTCTTTCATTGAATCCCACAGGTTCCTGTAGGTTGTATGTACATTTTTCTTTGATTGTAAATAGTGTTTAATTTCTACTTTGATTTCCATCTGTGACCCATTGGTTGTTCACGAGGTTGTATTTAATTTCCACCTGTTTTGGGAGGTTTTTTGTTTGCTTTTGTCATTAATTTCCAATTTCATTGCACTATGGTCTGATAGTATACATGGGATAATTTCAATTCCTTTGCATTTACTCAAACATGTTGTATGTACTAGTATGTGGTCTATTTTAGAGAACATCCCTTGTGCAGCTGAGAAGAATGTGTATTCTGATGCTATTGGGTGGAACACTGTAAAGGCCTACTAAGTCCATACGTTCACAAGTTTGGCTAAGTTCTGTTATTTCTTCCCAAATTTTTGTCTAGCTGATCTATCTCTTTGTGACAATGGTGTGTTAAAGTCCCCTATTATGATTGTGTTGCTTCTTATTTCGTTTTTCATGTCTGTTAAAATCTGTCATCAATGTTGGGTGGTCCTATATTTGGTGCATAGAGGTTTATGATTGTTATCTGTTCCTCTTGCAGCTTTTCCCTCACAAGTATGTAGTGATCTTCTTTATCTCTTTTGATTGCTCTTGGTTTGAAGTTCAGATTGTCTGCAAACAGAATAGCTACCTCTGCTTTTTTCTGGGTTCCTGTCATGTGGAGTATTATTTTCCATCCTTTAATTTTCAGTCTATGAATTTTCTATTGAGTTAAATGTATTTCTTATATATAGCATATAGTTGGGTTTTGTTTCCTGATCCACTCTGCTCTTCTGCTTCTTTTGGTTGGTGCATTGAGACCGTTGACATTGATGGTTATAACTGATATGTCATGGCTTATCTTTGTCATATTATTTTCCTGCTATTGGAACCTCTTTTTTTCCCCCTCTGTTTAATTGCTTGTTTTGCTTAGTGGTTCCTTTCTGTCATTTTTCTTGAAGTTGTGGTCTGTTTTATCTCTTTCTAGTATATCTTTTAGTACTCTTTGTAGGATTGGTTTGGCACTCATGAATTTCTTCAGTTGTTCTTTATCATGAAAATATTTTATTTCTCTGTTAAATTTGAAAGATAGCTTTGCAGGGTACATCATTCTGGGTTGGAAGTTGTTTTCTTTCAGTACCTGAAATACCTCACTCCAAGTTCTTCTTGCCTTGATGGTTTGTGTTTAGAAATCTGCTGTGATTCTGTTGGGCTCTCCTTTATAGGTGATCTGTTTCTTTTCTCTAACAGCTTTTAATTTTTTGATCTTTTGTTGAGTTTCTGGGATCTTGATCACTATATGTCTGGGTGTAGATTTTTTCTGGTTATGATTAACTGGAGTTCTATATGATTCACTTATCTGGATGTCTGATTCTTTTTCCATGCCTGGGAAATTTTCTGCTATTATTTCT
>NW_004955447.1:1350460-1351376 GCF_000276665.1 Chinchilla lanigera | reverse complement strand
CTTTCACTTCAAAATCAGGAACAAGACAAGGATGTCCACTGTCACCACTCTTACTCAGTATAGTTTTGGAAATGTTAATTAGAGCAATTAGACAAGAGAGAGAAATGAAAGGAATAAGGATAGGAAAAGAAGAAGTGAAGTTGTCATTATTCACAGATGACATGATACTGTACATAAAAGACCCCAAAAAATCCACCAAAAGGCTCATGCATTTAATAACCAAATTCATTAGCATAGATGGATACAAAGTTAACATTCAAAAGTCAACAGCATTCCTGTAGACAAACAACAAACAGACTGAGAGAGAAATTAGGGAAATCACACCTTTCACAATAGCACCTAAAAAGATGAAATACTTAGGAATCAATGTAATAAAAGAAGTAAAAGATCTACACAGTGAAAATTATACTACTGTGAAAAAAGAGATGGAAGAGGATATCAGAAAATGGGAAGATATTCCTTGCTCATGGATGGGAAGAATGAACATCATGAAAATGGCCATACTCCCAAAATTGTTGTACAGATTCAATGCAATCCCATTTAAAATACCATTAGTATACCTCATAGACCTAGAGAAAGCACTCGTAAAGTTCATCTGGAACCAGAAGAGACCCAGAATATCAAAAGCAATCTTGGGAAACAAAGGAAAGGGCGGAGGCATTACAAATCCTGACTTGAAATTATATTACAAAGCTACTGCGATGACATCAGCATGCTACGGGCAAAAAAACAGACCTGAACATCAATGGAACAGATTAGATGATACAGATACAATTACAAACACGCTCAGTCACCTTATCCTCAGCAAAGGAGCCAAACATGTTCAACAGAAAGGAGATTGCCTTTTTAATAAATGGTGCTGGAAAAACTGGCTTTCCACATGCCAAAAACTAAAACTAGACCCATGTCTTTCACC